>NC_037674.1:54995452-55151439 GCF_003255815.1 Theropithecus gelada
ATTTTATTTTTTTTTTTTTTTTTTTTTTTTTTGAGACGGAGTCTCGCTCTGTCTCCCGGGCTGGAGTTGCAGTGGCCGGATCTCAGCTCACTGCAAGCTCCGCCTCCTGGGTTCACGCCATTCTCCTGCCTCAGCCTCCCGAGTAGCTGGGACTACAGGCGCCGCCACCTCGCCCGGCTAGTTTTTTGTATTTTTTAGTAGAGACGGGGTTTCACCATGTTCACCAGGATGGTCTCGATCTCCTGACCTCGTGATCCACCCGTCTCGGCCTCCCAAAGTGCTGGGATTACAGGCTTGAGCCACCGCGCCCGGCCCATAATTATTATTAGTGTCCCAAATGATTAAAACATTTCAAATGTATTATGCATTATGAAAAGTAATTGTTAAACATCAAAAGTAAAATTGTATCAGAAATGCATCTCTTAATGAAATAAACAGGACTCTACTACCCATCCCCCACAATGGATTTATATTTTCATGAGTGAATATTGTTTGATTGAGAAAAGGTTCAGCATTAATTCTGGTCTTATTTTTGTTTCTTATAAGTCAAAGGACTGGGAAACCCTGCTCAAATAAGCAGCTGGGAATGCAGGCAGTTTTTAAGAGCAATGCCATTTAAATCTTTCCACTCCTTTCTGTGCATCCAATCCCATGGTACTCCTATCACTCAACTAACTTTCTTTCTTTCTTTTTCTTTCCTTCTCTTTCTCTCTCTTTCTTTCCTTCCTTCCTTCCCTTTCTTTTTCTTCTTTTCCTTTCTTTCCTTCCTTCCTTTTCTTTTCTTTTCCCCTCCCTCCCTCCCTCCCTCCGTTCCTCCCTTCCTCACTCCCTTCCTCCCTTCCTTGCTTCCTTCCTTCTTTCCTTTTCTTTTTTTTTTGAGACAGAGTCTGGCTCTGTTGCCCAGGCTGGAGGGCAGTGGCATGATATCCGCTCACTGCAACCTCCACCTCCCCAGTTCAAGCAATTCTCCTATCTCAGCCTCCCAAGTAGCTGGGATTACAGGTGCCCACCACCACACCCAGCTAATTTTTATATTGTTAGTAGAGATGGGGTTTCACCATGTTAGCCAATCTGGTCTGAAACTTCTGACCTCGGGTGATCCACCCACCTTGGCCTCCCAAAGTGTTGGGATTACAGGCATCAGTCCCCATGCCTGGCCTCACTCAACATTATCTTTAAGACCCCATCAGTTGATATCCCCATGAGGTCCTCTCCTCTTCAATTCAGTTTCCTTGAGGAATGGAGAATGCCAGATATGAAGGATTTATTACCGTTTTGTCTTTTTGTTTGCCGTCCCTGTTGTTTTTATACCCATGGGTTCAGGTTCAGATTGAATGAGAGGAAAGAGGCACCCCCTTGCCTTCAGGGGCTCTCTCCCAGTTTTAGCAAAGAGGACATTTGGAAATAAAAGGTCTGTAAATGGATTTCCAGAACACTCTGCCGGCATCACTTGGAATATCTTTGTATTCCCCCAAGGATTCATACCTCCAGTGTGAAGATCACTACCACACAGCATTCAGATCTCTGTTTTTGGGTCTCGAACCTGTTCCAGAGACCAATCTATGGCCATTTTCCCTGGGGGAAAATGCACATTTCCCCAACATGGGTCCCTTTAGAGTTTCAGGGGATTCCAAATCTTGATTAAGTGCCCTGCTGCAGCTGAGGGCTTTAGAGGAAGACTGACCTCAACTCAGGACAAAAGTTGGAAGCAGGGTTTGAGTTTAGGACAATTGACTACCAGTTTGCCTCTGGGGAGATTATTCTGGGGCCAGAATAATCTGCTGGTGAACCATACTCTACCCTCAAATAGATCCATTCCAATCTAGTCAGGACTTTTAAAAGTGCCATAATGTGTGCTGCCTTGCCTGGATTTAGAGCAGGTTTCAGGAAACTACAGTATTCCCCTGTTTGTTTGTTTGTTTGTCTGTATAGATGGAGTCTTACTCTGTCACCCAGGCTGGAGTAATCGCCACCTCTCGGTTTCAAGTGAGTCTCCTGCCCCAGCCTCCTGAGTAGCTGGGATTACAGGCGCCTGGTTACCACACCCAGCTAATTTTCGTATTTTCTGTAGAGACGGGGTTTCACCATATTGGCCAGGCTGGTCTCGAACTCCTGACCTAAAGTGATCCGACTGCCCTGGTCTCCCAAAGTGCTGAGATTACAGGTGTGAGCCACCGCGCCCGGTCCTTGGCCCCTGTTTTTGTACAGCTCCTGAGCTACAAACAGCTTCTTACACTTTTGTGGTTAGAAGAAATACAGTATTTTATAGCATCTGAAAATCATTTGAAACTGAAATTTCAGTGGCCATAAAAATCATTTATTAGAACCCAGTCACACTCACCCACTTACATACAATCTATGGTTGCTATCACACTACCATGGCAGAGTTAGAGTTGCTACAGAGACCACCATAAAGCCTAAGTTATTTACCATTTGGTCTTTTACAGAAAAAGTTTGCCAAGCCCTGCTCTGGAATTCAGACAGTCCCTCAGTGCCAGCCTCCTCCAAGCAGCCCTGGCTTGGGGCAGCTGCGTTTTCCTTAGTCGGGAACTGACCTGGAGCTGGCCACCCACTGAGGTCTGCAAGACTGGGGTTTTTTTTTTAATAAATAGGTGGGAAGGAATGAGGCAACCCTCCGGCCCAGATTCAGCCTCGGTGATCTTTGTCCCATCCCCTGAGCCTCTAGCTGGGGGAAAGCCCTGTCCCGTTCCTCCAGAGCTCAGAGCACCCCCCTTCCTGGCTCGTCGGGTTGTTTCTTGGCTACTTTTCTCTGTGAAGGGGGCAGGTGGTCTTTAAGTTCAGAGCCTGTGGGCTGAGGCTGGGACCAGTGGCAGTAGGAAAGGAGAGAGGCAGTAGGGAAGAGCAGGCTCCTTGCCTTCAGCCAGGGCGGTGCCTGAGCCCGGGCAGTAGACAGGGTGCAAGGGTGCACGAAGCTGGACCAGTCACAGCCTGGCCAACAAGAGGAGTCCTGGGGCTCCACCTGACACCATGGGCCCTGGGGTGCGGTTAAAAGCGCTGCTGGTCTGAGTGCTTTCCCTGCTGCCGTTGCACACTCTCAAACAGCCCGTCCAACTTACTCTACAGATGGGACTCCCAGGACACTATGGGGATCCCTTGTGTGCCAAGTCCCGGGGGAAGCTGCTACAGAAGGCTGGAAAGTCCTTGCTCGCCTCTGGCAGGGACAGATCAAAGTCCTCTGTGTGACACTCTGTGTCCCCAGTTGGGGAAGGCGGAAGGAGCTGCGGGATCCTTTGGTATTCTAGGCTGGAGAGCCGCCTGGCTAAGCGGGACCCTGGACACTCAGCCCATCTGCTCCTCTGGTCCCACAAGCCGCCTACCCTCCGAGACGCCCCCCCGCCCCCACCTATAATGCAGTTCACCCCTCCCCGTGCCAGCACGCAGAGTCCCTGGCCTCTCACCGGGGAAAGCTCTGCCCCGTTCCTCCGGAGCCCAGTGCGTCCCCGGCCAAGTTCTCCCGGCGTCCACTGTAGGACCTGCCAGCACCCTCTCGGGCAGCGCCCCCTCTGCGTACCTAAGGAGTTCACGGACAGTTCCGCGGCGCCGCAGACGGGGGCTCCCAGGAGCCAGGCTCCGGCGCAGAGCAGCGGCAGCGTGACCCACATCGCGGCGGTGGCGGCTGGGCTCTGGCGCTCAGGGTCCACGGAGGTGGCAGCCCAGAACTGCGACTGCGAGTGCGGCGGGGCTGCACAACCGCGGGGGCGGAGCGAGCGCGGGGCGGAGCGAGCGCGGGGCGGAGCGAGCGGGACTCCCCGNGGGGCGGAGCGAGCGCGGGGCGGAGCGAGCGCGGGGCGGAGCGAGCGGGACTCCCCGGGGCCAGGCTTGCGGGAGTGGGCGGCGCCGGCTAACCCTCCCGCTGTAGTTCACTTATCACCCGGCCGCGTCTCTCCCTTATCTCCTCTGGGAGGAAGGGCTTGTCTGGCTATCAGGCCTGGCTGAGTCCTTGATCTGCCTGGACTGGCTGGCACAGAGCGGGGAGGTCTCAGCCTGGCCTCTCCCTCTCCCAGCGTGTCGCCATCCCCACGTCCCCCATCTCCCTGCATGTCCCCACCTCGCACCCCCCCATCTCCCTGCTTATCCCCAACTCGCACCCCCCATGTCCCTGCCTGTCCCCACCTTTCCCCACCTTACACCCTCCATGTCCCTTCCTGTCTTCACCTTGAACCCTCCATCTCCCTGCCTGTCCCCACCTCGCACCCCATGTGTCCCTGCCTGTCCCCACCTTGCACCCCCATCTCCCTGCCTGTGCCCACCTCCCACCCCCTATGTCCCTGCCTGTCCCCACCTCGCACCTCCCACGTCCCTGCCTGTCCCCACCTCGCACCACCCCATCTCCCTGCCTGACCCCAGCTCACACCCTCCAGGTCCCTGCCTGACCCCACCTCGCACCCCCATTTTCCTGCCTGTCCCCACCTCGCACCCCCTATATCCCTGCCTCCCCACCTCGCACCCCCACCCAATCTCTCTGCATCTCCCCACCTCACACCACTATGTCCCTTCCTGTCCCAGCCTTGCACCTCCCATCTTCGTGCCTGGCCCACCTCACACCCCCTCATGTCCCTGTGTGTCTCCACCTCGGACTTTCCCCCACACTCCCCACGTCTCCCTGCCCTGGTTAACCACATTCCCCTGGCTTCCTTTTTGCTTGAAGTGGACTTACAACTGGAGAAGCTAGACACCCTCCTTGTGAATTGCTTTGCCCCTCAGTAAACATTTTAGTCTTTCTGCTGAGGAAGTTACGTTAAGAACTGTAGGGCCATTCTCTGAAGCTTGCAAAGCTGAAGAAGATGGTATGTAAGGGTGTGGGTGTGAGACAGACAGAAGAACGTGCATTCCAGGCTGAGAAGGCTGGCGCTGTCACTGCTTTGGGTGAGGAGAGGGTGATTTAGAACCGCCTGTGCCGTAGCCTCAAGTGCCCAGTGGCACCCTGTTCTTCACTTACATCATCACCTTGCAAAGTGGCATGTTGTTGACCCCCCATTTTACAGAAGAGGAAACTGAGGCCCCAAGAGTAGATTGTAACTTTCCCAGTTCACATGCAGAGAGTATCTGAACCCAGCCTTGACCTACTGCAGTGTTCTCTGCTCTGGGCTTGCTCTTTCTCTGTCTCTTCATTTTTAAATTTTTATTTATTTATTTTGAGACAGGGCCTGGCTTTCTTGCCACCCAGGTTGGAGTGCAGTGGCATCATCACAGCTCACTGCAGCCTTGGCCTCCCAGGCTCAGGAGCTCCTCCCACTTCAGCCTTTTGAGTAGCTAGGACCACAGGCTCACGCCCAGCTAATTTTTTTGTATTTTTAGTAGAGATGGGGTCTCAAACTCCTGGGCTCAAGTGATCCTCCTGCCTCAGCCTCCCAGTGTGCTGGGATTAGAGGTGTGAGCCTCTGTGCCCTGCCCTCTCTTTTTAAAAATGTGTCTTTCCAACCTGTGAGTGGAGCCAGATCTGAGCTCTCTCACGGCCTCCCTCCTACTGGTGTTTTATCCCCTGATGTTCTAGCCAGACTCTGCCTCTCAGGCACCTGGGGAAGCAGATTCCTGGACTTCTTTCCTGGGATTTGACCTACTGGGTCTCGGTAGGGCTCAGAAATCTGCATTTAAAGAGCCTCCCCCACGCTCTGTCTCTTCTCCTGCAGCCGGTGTGGCACGTGGACGTGGAATCTCCATGGGACCAGGGGTCAGCTCCAGCAGGCGCTTTTTTTCAGATAAAGCAGATCTTCATTAGGTTGTGACTCCCTCCCTGTCTGGATGCCCCTATGGGTGAGACCAGCCTCTCTGTGCTTTGAGGCAAATGTCTCAGAAAAGACCCTGCTGGATTACTCTTTGGAACGTGAGTCGCTGGCCTTGGGATAAAGGTGTCCTCCCTAGGCAGATGTCCTGCCCTTCAAGTGTGCCTGGAATGCTTCACCCCTCTGCCCATCCCAGCCACTTGGAGAATGTCAGAATTAAAAGCTCTGCATACTAGACCTCAGACCCCAGAGCTGCCCACTGCGCTAGGTCCCTGGTGACCCTCCTTTGTGGATCATTCCAGCAGGACAGGGCCCCTGGGTGCTGAGATGTGGAGGGCACTGACCTGGTTAATTGGAAACCGATGTTTGGTTCTAGCCATACTACAGATTCACTGTGTGACCTAAGCAAGTGGTTCCCCCACTCCCCCTGGGCCTCAGTTTCCTCATCTGTAAAATGGAGCAAGTGTCCCTGCTCTCCAGGGTAGTTAGATACAGTCATGCAGTTTAAATATAGTTATAGGTAAAATGCCTGGCCCTGAGCATGGCACCAGAATAGTGACTCCCTGCCATGCATGGGCTTTTCTGATGCTCTGTTGTGTGCTTTTTGTCCTTTGCTACCTGCACACACTTTCATAGTGAGTTTGTCTGACCCTCTGTCTCCAACTGGCTGTCACCTCTGTGAGGGCTTCTCCGTGGTTCCAGTTCTCTGCACCTCTACAGAAATGAGGCTGAGGACTGGAGCTTCTGGCACCGTCTTGGCTGGACAGGGCTGGTAGGCAGAACTCGAAAGCTTCCTGTTCCCTGGTTATTCACTCAAGCACAATCTAGTGACTGCCGTGGAGGACTTTGCAGATAGAATTAACATTTGAATCAGCTGACTTTAAATAGGATTATCCTGGGTTATCCGAGGGGCCCTATGGAATCACATGGGCCTTTAGAAGCAGAAGAGCATAAGAGAAGAGTCAGAGAGATGGGACAGAAGGAGAGGTCGGAGAAGTTAGAGGAGGGATGAGGCAGGTGGGGTCAGAGAGCTCTGAATCATGAGAAGGACTCTATCTGCCACTGCTGGCTTTGAAGGGGGCCAAAAACCAAGGTACACAGGCAACCTCTAGAAGCTGGAAATAACCCTAGTGACAGCCAGCAAGGAAACCAGGACCTCAGCTCTTCACCAGCATGGAGCTGCGCTGCCAGCACTCTGAATGAGCTTGGAAGCAGATTCTCCCCGAGACCCTCCAGGGAGCCAACCAAGTTCACATGGACTTCTGACTTAAAGAACTTCCATAGAATACATTTGTGCTGTTGTAAGCCTCTAAGTTTGTGGTAATTAGCATACAACAATAGGAGGAAACCAATATACCAGATGAAACGCCCAAGCTGGCAGGTGCCTCATTGGTCTGAAGGTCTGGTGCATATGGAGGCTGGGAGGCCAAGGGCAGAGAGCAGGCCTATCCATGGTCAGAGTCATGACCTTTTGTGGGGATGTGTTGGACCCTGCTCCAAGTGCTTCACACAAATAAACTTTGTGAATCAGCCGGGCGCGGTAGCTCACACCTGTAATCCCAGCACTTTGGGAGGCCGAGGTGGGTGGATCACCAGGTCAGGAGATCAAGACCATCCTGGCTAACACAGTGAAACCCTGTCTCTACTAAAAAATGCAAAAAATTAGCTGGGTGTGGTGGCTGGCACCTGTAGTCCCAGCTACTTGGGAGGCTGAGGCAGGAGAATGGCGTGAACCCGGGAGGCAGAGCTTGCAGTGAACCGAGATTGTGCCACTGCACTGCAGCCTGGGCGACAGAGCGAGACTCCGTCTCAAAAAAGGAAAAAAAACCAACAACTTTGTGAATCTTCACTTTTTATTTTATTTTTATTTATTTAGTTTTTTGGAGACAGCGTCTCGCTCTGTCACCCAGGCTGGAGTGTGATGGCGCGATCTCGGCTCACTGCAATGTCCGCCTCCCCAGTTCAAGCAATTCTCCTGCTTCAGCCTCCTGAGTAGCTGGGATTACAGGTGCCTGGCACCACGCCCAGCTAATTTTTTGTATTTTAGTAGAAACAGGTTTTCTCCATGTTGCCCAGGCAGATCTTGAACTCCTGAGCTCAGGCAACCCACCTGTCAAGGCCTCCCAAAGTGCTAGGATTTCAGGCCTGAGCCACCACAACCTCACCCAGCAGAATCTTCACTTTTTAAATCCCCATTGTATGGATGAGGTAATTGAGGCACTTACGTACATTGTCTAAGGCCACACAAGTAAGTAAGAGTAGGATTTGAATTCCTGGCTACCTGAGTCCAGAGTTCTACTCCACTAAAGCATTTGCCCCATGGGAACAAGTGATAACAGTGAGTCCTGAGGCTTGCCTACCTTCCTGAACTTCCAGGTCTAGAATTCCCAGAAACATCAGTAGGAGTCCACTAACCACAGGTCCTGGAATCTGCAATCAATGCCTGCATGCAGAATGCCTCCTGCATGAATGTTCTAGTCATTGTTACCTGCCCCGCATCCATTTATTCTTTTTCTTAAGCCGAATCTGGGGATAACAAAAAGGATAACACAACTTTATCACTCCCCTCCCCCACCACCGCAACTGTTAACTACAGATTTGACTGGTTTTCCAGATTACCTGTTACAGCCAACATCGTAGCAGACAAGTTGGGCCGTTAGCCATGTTCATTTTTGTACAATAGCAATATAATAGCCACCATTCACATGGGTTTTGTTATTTACTGTTCATATCAACCCTGTGAAGGTCCTTATGAGCATACACATACTCAATTTTCAGATGAAGAGATTGAGACTTGGAGAAGTTAAGTAGGCCTGCTGGTAAGAGGTGGGACTCCTTCCACATCCACAGGCTGATTTTATATGGTAGGTGGGTGGAGCATTGGCTCAGTGGTTGGGTGCCTGGCTGTGTGTTTGGATGCATGTATGGATGAATGGGTAGAAGAAGGGATGGCTGGATAGACAGCTCTGTCCATGGCAAGATGGACAAACAGCTTTATTGTTGGATGGATGGGTGGAAGGAGGGATGGATGCATGCAGGGTTGAGTGACCAAAGTTTGTAGAGTGGAAAAGGTAACGAATACAGTAGGGGTGTAAGTCTGCATCAAGGAAGTTCAGTCACCAAAGCAGCTTCAGTTGGGTTGTAATGTGAATTTGAACTTCTTGTTAGTTCTGTTGGCCAGGAGACATCCTGCCTAGCCACCTTGGTTACTTCCCTTGGCTGTGGGTCAGAGAAGTCCAGCCTGAAAAAATGTCCATTGACTGAATGAGAAGGCACTGTTTGTCCCGTGGAAAGTCAGAGAACATGGAGAACACCACCTCTTTGGCCAAACACTGGAGATGCTGCACCCACAGCCGAGAAAAGTGTGAAGACCTGCAGAAAAGTCCAGAAGCTGGTATTTCATCACAGCCAGGATCAGGGTGAAGCAGCGAGGTTATGCTGTGCAAGTGCAAAGGTCGATCATTTATTTATTTATTTATTTATTTATTTATTTATTTATTTATTTATTTTTTTTTTTTTTTGAGACGGAGTCTCGCTCTGTCGCCCAGGCTGGAGTGCAGTGGCCAGATCTCAGCTCACTGCAAGCTCTGCCTCCCGGGTTCACGCCATTCTCCTGCCTCAGCCTCCCGAGTAGCTGGGACTACAGGCGCCCGCCACCTCGCCCGGCTAGTTTTTTGTATTTTTTAGTAGAGACGGGGTTTCACCGTGTTAGCCAGGATGGTCTCGATCTCCTGACCTCGTGATCCGCCCGTCTCGGCCTCCCAAAGTGCTGGGATTACAGGCTTGAGCCACCGCGCCCGGCCTATTTATTTATTTTTGAGATGGAGTTTCACTCTTGTTGCCCAGGCTGTAGTACAATGGCATGATCTCGGCTCACTGCAACCTCTGCCTCCCAGTTCAAGCAATTCTCCCGCCTCAGCCTCCTGATTAGCTGGGATTACAGGCACATGCCACCACACCTGGCTAATTTTTGCATTTTTAGTAGAGATGGGGTTTCACCATGTTGGCCAGGCTGGTCTTGAACTCCTGACCTCAGGTGATCTGCCCACCTCGACCTCCCAAAGTGCTGGTATTATAGGCATGAGCGACTGTGCCTGGCCTGATCCCCTATTTATTTTAAAATGTGACATTTTGCTCACCATGTGTTTTTTTTGCATTAACTTTTCATTTTAAAACATACTGCATTCAACCATTATTTATCTTGATTACTGCATTTTTGGGCACCCCCTTACATTTTGCACCTCGATAATATGCCTCGCTGCTCTCACCCTAGTCCTGGCCCTGTGATAGAGTACTCGTTTCTGGACTCTTCTGCAAGCCGCAAACTCCTGTGCAGTGTGAGCTTATCCCAGCTTAGTTGGCATAATTCCTGCCTCTGGGGGAGGTAGGAGTTCAGAGGCAGAAGTTCTGAATCACACAGTTACAGCCTCCAGTTGTTTCTTCTCCAGGGCCTCCTTCAGTCTCTCTTTGTTCACAAATTTTCACAGCCTATACTCCTTTGCTTTGCACTTAAGACCCTCTGTGATATATCCTTATCCTGCTTGTAATGCCCACCACCTCTGCACTCAGTATCAGTTCACAGATCTGCTTCCTGTCCTGGACACAGACCCATCTCAATCCTTCTCCCCACCTCTCCTCCATCTCAGCCACACCCTTGTCAGGCCTCTGAGCCCAGCTAAGCCATCATACATCCCCTGTGACCTGCATGTATACATCCAGATGGCCTGAAGCAACTGAAGATCCACAAAAGAAGTGAAAGTAGCCTTGACTGATGATATTCCACCATTGTGATTAGTTCCCGCTCGTGTAACTGATACGATATATTCTCCCCCGCCCTTAAGAATGTACTTCGTACACTTATCCCAAACCTTTAAGAACTAATGATAATCCCACCACCCTTTGCTGACTCTCTTTTCGGACTCAGCCCACCTGCACCCAGGTGAAATAAACAGCCTTGTTGATCACACAAAGCCTGTTTGGCGGTCTCTTCACACGGACACATGTGACAACCCTCCTCAACCTATTCTAAATTTCACCCCAGTTGAATTGCTCCTCTATGGAAACTTCCTCTTCCTGAGCTCCTGAATTAATGATCTGCACCACACACTCATGTTTAATCCTTCATGACTTTCAGGGTGTCCTGCAGCTGACTGATCTTTAGCCAGTGTGCACCTGTTTGGCCGTTAGTCTGAGTGGTTCAGTACCCACGCCACACTGGTGGTTACATATTTTGAAAATCACTCCCCTGGTTTCCTGTGTCTTCAGTGAAATGGAACACACTCATGCGTTAGTGCTCAAACACAGAGCCTGGCTCTCTGCAGACACAACACAAATGGTAGCAGTAGCAGTAACAGTAATTGTTATTGTTTATTCTGAGTTCAGATGGTAAAAGTCTTGTGGCATTGAAGGTGATGTTTGAAGGGCTTAGGGTCCTGGAATAGAGACGTTTGGAGGTGCTGTACTCACCTCCTGAATAGGCTTGTGAGTGCCTTGATAAGTCTCTCGAGAGAAGCGAAAATGGGTGGATGGTGTTTGCAGGTGGGTGCAAGATTTAGAGGGAACAAAGAAATACAAAGGCACAGTTGGGACCATGGAGAGACCCAGAAGAGGCGGTGACCAGAGAGGATTGCAAGTTTGCCTGGACCTGCCCGACATGAGCAGAACATTCCTAACTCCCCTTCCTGGCCATGAGAAGGGCCTTGGCTATTTCTGGGTCATGAGTCACTCGGTCTGATTTGGATAATAATTGCATAGTAAACAAGCAAACAAGGGCCGATAAGGTCTTGACTGAATGAAAATGGAATCAGGCCAGGTAAGAAGAGAGCCTACAAGATTTCACCACCAAGCCCTATTGTGGTGCCTCTCCACACTTCTGGGATCAGCCACCCACCCAGCCCCATACCCAGGCCCAACCACCCGCCACTTGCCTCTACCTCCCCACCGGCTACAGGGGCCCCACTCTCCCTGGACTCCTCACCCTATTGCAGCTCAACCCATCACTTAGAGTCTACCTTATCTGGGTCACCCCAGCCCCTCTTCTCTCCAGAAACCCTGGGTTTCTTCTATTCCTTCAAGAACAAGTTTAAGACCCTTCCTCTGAGAAGCTCTCCCTTGCCAATCCCTTTTTCTTTCTTTTTCTTTTTTTTTAAACTTAAAAAAAATTAAAGTGAAATTCATATAGCATATACTCAACCATTTTAAGGTATGTAATTCAGTTATCCCATCAATCTAAATAATCTGATCACATCTGAAGTGCTTTGTGAATGAGCAGTTACAGCCAGTTTTCCTCTTGTTTTGTTGAGGCAGAATTCACACAACATGAAATTGGCCATTTTAAAGTGTATAATTCAGTGGTGTTTAGTGCATTTATAATGTTGTGCAACAATCACCTCTCTCTAGTTTCTGAACTTTTTTGTCACCTGCAAAGAACACCCCATACCCATGAACTAATTATTCCTCATTCCCCTCTCCCCACCCCAGTCCCCTGGCACCCACTAATCTGCTTTCTGTCTCTATGGATTCGCCTATTCTGGACACTTCACGTAAGAGGAATCATATGATGAGAGACCTTTTGTGTCTCTCTTCTTTCACTTAGCGTAATGTTTTCTAGGTTTTTCCAAGTTATAGCATGCATTAGTACCTATTTCTTTTTTCTTTCTTTCTTTCTTTTTTTTCTGAGACGGAGTCTTGCTCTGTCACCCAGGTTGGAGTGCAGTGGCCAGATCTCGGCTCACTGCAAGCTCCGCCTCCCGGGTTTACGCCATTCTCCTGCCTCAGCCTCCCGAGTAGCCGGGACTACAGGCGCTCACCACCTCGCCCGGCTAGTTTTTTGTATTTTTTTTTTTTAGTAGAGACGGAGTTTCACCGTGTTAGGCAGGATGGTCTCGATCTCCTGACCTCGTGATCCGTCCGTCTTTGCCTCCCAAAGTGCTGGGATTACAGGCTTGAGCCACCGTGCCCGGCCAGTACTTATTTCTTTTTAAAGCTGAGTAATATTTTGTTGTATGGCTACACTACATTTTGTGTGTGTGTGTGTGTGTGTGTGTGTGTGTTTTGAGATGGAGTCTTGCTGTGTCACCCAGGCTGGAGTGCAGTGGTGCAATCTCAGTTCACTGCAACCTCTGCCTCTGGGTTCAAGTGATTCTCCTGCCTCAGCCACCCCGAGTAGCTGGGATTACAGGTGCATGCCCCCACGTCCAGCTAATTTTTGTCTTTTTAGTAGAGACGGGGCCTGGTTTTGTATCTGAGACAGGGTTTTGAGACAGGGTCTGCCTCTGTTGCTCAGGCTGGAGTGCAGTGGTGTGATGATAGCTCACTGAACCCTCTATCTCCCAGGCTCAGGCCATCCTCCCACCTCAGTCACCTGAGTAGCTGGGACCACAGGCACTCCCCACCATGCCCAGCTAATTTTTGTATTTTTTTTTTTTTTTTTGTAAAGAAAATATTTCACTGTGTTGCCCAGGCTGGTCTGGAACTCTGAGCTCAAGCAATTCGTCCTCAGCCTCAGCCTCCCAAAGTACTAGGATTGCAGGTGTGAACCACTCACACCTGGCCTATACTATGTTTTTTAAATCCACTCATCTGTTGGTGGACATTTGGCCTGTTTTCACCTTTTGGCTATTATGAATAATGCTTCTATGAACATTTGGGTACAAGCTTCTGTGTAGACACATTTTCATTTCTCTTGGATATAAACCTAGGAGTGGAATTGCTGGGTCATATGGTGACTCTGTTTAGTTTTTGAGCAACTGTCAGACTATTTTTTCACAGCAGCCAAACCATTTAACATTTCCACCGCAATCTATGAGCGTTCTTATTTTTCCATATTCTCACTGACACTTATTATTTTCCTGGTTTTTTTTTAGATCATAACTCTTCTAGTGGGCATGAAGTGGTATCTCATTGTGGTTTTGATGTGTATTTCCCTAATGACGAGTGGTATTGAACATCTTTTCATGTGCTTGTTGGCTATTTGTGCATTTTCTCTGGAGAAATATCTATTCAAATCTTTTGTCTATTTTTTTTTTAGACGAAGTTTTTGCTCTATTGCCCAGGCCGGAGTGCAATGGCCCGATATTGGCTCACTGAATCCTCCATCCCCTGGGTTCAAGCGATTCTCCTGCCTCAGCTTCCCGAGTATCTGGGATTACAGGTGCCCTCCACCACGCCTGGCTAATTGATTTGTAATTGGGTTGTCTGGTTTTTGTTGTTGAGTTATAGGGGTTCTCTGTGTATTCTGAATACTAAACCATTGTGAGATACTTGATTTGCAAATATTTTCTGCCACTCTATAGGTTGTCCTTTCATTTTCTTAATGATGTCCTTTGATGCACAGAAGTTATAATTTTGATGAAGTCCACTTTATCTCCTTTTTCATGGAAACCCGCTTTGAATCAGACCTGATTCCTGAGCATCTCCCATGGGTCAGACATGGATCAGGGAGCTGCATGAGACACCAGCCAAGTCAGACTTCCCTGGCCCATGTGGAATCTCATGTGAGGGAAGTGACATGGGTCTGTGCCATCAGGCAGAGCCTATTGACCTGAGATGGGTACAGATGAAGCCCTTGCCTGGGAGAAAATCAGGAAAGGCTTCCTGGAGGGAAGGACATTTGAAGAAGGATGGGATTTGGAAAGGCAGAAAAGACAGAGCAAAAATGGTGCTCAGGGTGGAGGCAACAGCTTTGACGAAGGCAGGGAAGTGGGAAGGGACAGGAGACCCTTGCTCTGACATTTATTATTAACTTTGGGCTGGACACTTGCTGTGCAACAGTCTCAGTTTCCTCATCTGCAAAATGAGGATGATGGTGCCCACCATGCTGAGAGTGATATGAACAGTCAGATGTGGTAGGTGCTTTTGTTAGTGGCAACCTGGGTTCTTATAATCTCTCAGGATAGAAATCAAGAGAGATCACCAGACACGATAGCAAAGAAAGTTTATTTTAGCTTGTGAACAAGGGAACCAGAACCAAGAAAGGAAAAGGAACAGCTGCTCCTCAAGGGTAGTGTGTGGGTTAGTTTTGTAGGGTCTTTCTATAGGGAAGGGTTACGTCGGGCCATGCATAGGAGGGTTTTCCTTTTTCTTTTTTTGAGACAGAGTATCGCTGTTTTACAATATTATACTAGTGCTTCTAAAATGGTCAAGTGTATACAAATCACCTGGGGATGTTGTTAAAATGCAGATTCTGGGCCGGTCGCAGTGGCTCACGCCTGTAATCCCAGTACTTTGGGATACCGAGGTGAGCAGATTGCCTGAGGTCAGGAGTTCGTGACCAGTCTGGCCAACATGGTGCATGCACCCTGTCTCTAATAAAAATATGAAAAAATTAGCTGGGCATGGTGGCAATGGCATGTGCCTGTAATCCCAGCTA
This sequence comes from Theropithecus gelada, assembly GCF_003255815.1. Lineage (NCBI taxonomy): Eukaryota > Metazoa > Chordata > Mammalia > Primates > Cercopithecidae > Theropithecus > Theropithecus gelada. The sequence continues at coordinate 55,010,567 of NC_037674.1, forward strand.
CTCAGGAGGCTGAGGCAGGGGAATTGCTTGAACCAGGGAGGTGGAGGTTGCAGTGAGCCGAGATCACGCCACTGCACTCTAGCCTGAGCGACAAAGTGAGACTCTGTCTGGAAAAAAAAGCAAAAAAGGAAAAAGAAAAAAAATGCAGATTCTGATTCAGGAAGTCTAGTTGTGATCTGAGATTCTGCATTTCTAATAAATTCCTAGGCTGTCCAGATGTTGCTGGTTTAGGAGTCACATTTTGAATAGAAAAGACCTGGTTCATTTGTTCAATAAACCTTCACTGTAGAATTTCACAATATACCAGGCAGTGATGAATAAAGCAGCCATGTTTTTGCTCTTGTGGAGTTTATGCTTTAGTGAGGAAGACAGGAATTAAGTAACAAATTAGGTAAGGAAAATAAATAGGAGGCATGAGAATGTATGACAGAGGTATGGTGTCTTGAAAGACCATCTGGGCCGGGCGCGGTGGCTCAAGCCTGTAATCCCAGCACTTTGGGAGGCCGAGACGGGCGGATCACGAGGTCAGGAGATCGAGACCATCCTGGCTGACACGGTGAAACCCCGTCTCTACTAAAAAATACGAAAACTTAGCCGGGCGAGGTGGCAGGCGCCTGTAGTCCCAGCTACTCGGGAGGCTGAGGCCGGAGAATGGCGTAAACCCGGGAGGTGGAGCTTGCAGTGAGCTGAGATCCGGCCACTGCACTCCAGCCTGGGTGACAGAGCGAGACTCCGTCTCAAAAAAAAAAAAAAAAAAAAAGAAAGACCATCTGATAAATATTGAGGAAAAGCGGGAATAGGATGTGCAAAGGCTTGGAGTTGGAAAGAAGTTTGGTTGGAAACACAGAGTGAAGGCTTGTGTGGCTGGAGCCCAGGAAGCAAGGATAGAGGAGGTAGACAAGAAAACCATAGGTCTCCTCGTTGGAGACCACATTAAGGATTTTGAACTTTATCTTGAGAGGAATGGGATGGCCTTAGAGAATTTAAAGAAGAGTAATATGATCAGATTGGTGTTTGGAAAGATCACTTCGACTGTAGCTGAAAAAAAGATTGGAAGGAAAATTAATGCCTGAGAAAGGACATAGAAAGCCTAGGAGTTTGAGAGGGCAAGATTATACAGGTCTAGTGGGCATGGTGGCTCCCGCCTGTAATCCCAGCACTTTGGGAGGCCAAGGCGGATGGATCACCTGAGGTCCGGAGTTTGAGGCCAGCCTAGCCAACGTGGTGAAACTTGGTCTCTACTAAAAATAAAAAAAAAAAAATAGCCGGACACAGTGGTGTGCGCCTGTACTCTCAGCTACTTGGGAAGCTGAGGCAGGAGAACGGGAAGCTGAGTCAGGAGAATCGCTTCAGCCCAGGAGGCGGAGGTTGCAGTGAGCTGAGATGGCGCCACTGCACTCTAGCCTGGGGGATAGAGTGAGACTCTGTCTCCAAAAAAAAAAAAAAAAAAAGAAAAAAAGTCCAGTCAAGGCTTGATTCAGAGTGGTGGCTTTCAAAAGGCGTTTGTGAGGTAGAGACAATTTCTACACCAATATTAAGATATTATCCTTTTCCTTCTTATTCTCTCATGACCATACAGTAGTTTTCCAAAGTCTGAGTGGCCTGTGATATCATAGCTGATTGAATTCAGAAGCAGCTGCTTCTGTTAAGCCACATATTAAAGAAATTTGCAAAAATGTAAAATGATGCCAGTCTTCTCACTAAACTGTTTTGGAAAATGGTTATTTTTTATTTTGAAAAGTTAATGCATAATGCATTATGCATTATGGGTTTGTTGTTATTTAAAATTTTTTATTGTGGCAAAATACATATAACATAAAATATACCATCTTACCCTTATTTTTTCTGAGACAGAGTCTTGCTCTGTCGCCCAGGCTGGAATGCACTGGCATGATATCCATTCACTGCAACCTCCGCCTCCTGGGTTCAAGCAATTCTTCTGCCTCAAATCTCCTGAGTAGCTGGGACTACAGATGCATGCCACCACACTTGGCTAGTTTTTGTATTTTTAGTAGAGATGCGGTTTCACCATGTTAGCCAGGCTGGTCTTGAACTCCTGACCTCATGATCCTCCTGCCTCAGCCTCTCAAAGTGCTGGGATTATAGGCGTGAGCCGCTGCGCCTAACCAATTTTTGTATTTTTAGTAGAAACGGGGTTTCGCCATGATGGCCAGGTTGGTTTCGAACTCCTGACCTCAAGTGATCGACCCACCTTGGCCTCCCAAAGTGCTGGGATTACAGGCATAAGTCACTGTGCCGGGCCTTAACCACTTTTAAATGTATGTTTCAGTAGCATTAGGGAATTTTACATTATTGTGCAGCTGCCACTACTGTCCATCTCCAGAATTCTTTTCACCTTGCAAAACTGAAACTCTATATTTATAAAACAATAACTTCCTTCTGCCCCTGCCAGCCACGATTTTACTTTCTGTCTCTATGAATTTGACTACTTTAGGTACTTCATATGAGTGGGTGTCATACGAATTTGTTCTTTTGTGACTGGCTTATTTCACTTAGCATAATGACTCCATGCAGGCCCCATGGACAGATCAGGCATGGGTGAACAAGCGTGAGATCTGGTTGGCTACTTTGAGCACTAGCAGGAGCAGGCTCTGTGCAGGCGCTGCAGCGGCACCCAGGTGGGGGTGCTTGTGACCCCTGAAACCGCAGAGGGCGTGTTACAATGCTCTCTTAGCCCCACTGTCCATGGACAGTGGTGTGTTATCAGCTCAGTGAGTCCCTTGCCTCATCGTGTGGGGGTTTGCCCTCCACCAGCAAGGGCAAAGGGCCAGTGTGATAGCCTTTTTTGGGTACCCACACTGGTGGGTCCCAAGCCCTTGTCCAGTGTCCAAGAAGAATGAGGTCACACAGACACTTGAAGAATGGTGGAGGCAGATAATTTTATTTAGTGGTGGAAATGGCTCTCAGCAGAGAGGGGAGCTGGAGAGGGGGTGGGACAGGCAGGTAATCTTCCCTGAAGTCCAGCTATCCCCAGCCAGCTCTTCTCTGAAGTTAAGTGGTCTCTCCTTTGAAGTCCAGTCATTCCTCTGAAGTCAAGTTGCCTCTCTCCAGTCAAGCCGCTGCTTCCCCTCTACCAACTGAATCTGGGGTCTTTATAGGCACAGGATACAGGGTGGGGTGGGCCATAGGTAGTTTTGGAAAAGGCAACATTTGATTGGTTAAAAAAAAATAATAATAATATTCAGAAAGAACCAACTGGGAGAGGGCAAACAGGGACATAAGTTCTCACTTTGGACTGTGGGTTACAGGGTTTTCAGCTGGAAGGTGGGGTTTTGCTGGGAACCTGCCCTTGTCTGCCTAGAATTTCTCTGCCTCCTGCCTCTATTAGAAAGATAATTAGGAGGTTAATATTGACTGGATGTGGTGACCCTTTGTGGGAAGGAAGAGAAAGATGAGGGGCTAGGGGTGACCTCTGGGTTTCTGGCTTGCACAACTGAGTGGGGAGTTGAGGGAGCTGAGATGTGATGGAGAAGATGAGATCAGTTTGGACCAGGTGAGTTGGAGGTGGAAATAGGGCCCTCAAATTGAGACGGCTTCTAGGTGGTTGGCTATAAGGATCTGGAGTCTGGAGCGATGTGTGGGCTGGGAGCTAGACACATGTTATTTGACCTGTGGTTTTCCACTCTCCAGCTGGGTCATGGGCTCGGGGAGGTCAGGAGCTGGTTACATACTTGTTACCTAGGTATACACACACAGGCACTTCATGAATGCTTAAAGGGTGGGTGGTTCTGGGTGGCACCTTCATACTCCCCTGACAATAACAACCTGCCTCTTCAGCTTGTTATTGGCGTGGCAGCCAGGGAAGCCTCCACAGGGCCACTGTTTGGAAAGAGACTATAATCTTTAAATACCAGGCAAGAGCATGAAGCCTGCTGAGGGGCAGTCATACATCAACAGGTGGCACCATCTGCCATTGTGAAACCCACTTACACCAAAGAATGCTAATAGGCCAGGTGCAAACTTTTGTCTGTGCTGACCTTAAAAAACTCCTTCATAGAGTTGGGAGGGAAGATCCTGAAAAACCAATCAACCACATACATCCACCAGTAAACAGAGAAGCTAACCAAACCCACTGCCTCTCTCCCCAGGAACTAGCCTAGAGCCTAGAGTGCTATTTCCTTCTGTGAACTAGAAGTATTTTATGACTCATTGACCAAGGGCCAAGAAGCCCAGTGTCTAACATTTTGAAGCCTGAGGCAAAAGAAGAACACCAGAAATATTGATCCTGTCTTTGATTATTTTGGTGTCTTGGTCATTGTGGATTTTATTGTAAATTTTGACTTTTTAAAATATTGCCGTAAAATGTTATTCATTTCAATAATAATACTGTTTTTTTTTTTTTTTTTTGGCAGCCCCTTAAACGTTATACCTGAGTGGGTGCTTCTCTTGCCTCATCCTAGTGTAGGTCCTGGAAAAGCCCCTGAGAATCGCCCAGTGCCTCCTGCCAGATCAGAACACTGACCATCTGCAGCAGGTTGTTACCAAACAGAACTTGGGTCTGCCCACCTGGTACAGCAAAGCCAAACACTAGCATTGGGATTGCAGTGAGAGAAAGGGAGGCAATGATTGCAGGGCACCCAGCAAGGAGAATCGGGCAGCTCATGCTTAAGACCTGAATTCCCTCATGGCTTACAGCAAGGGCTTTTGAAGGTGGAGAGGCAGAGGTTACAGGCAATGTCATAAATCAATACATGGAGGCAGGATGGGCAAGGTGGCACACACCTGTGGGCCCAGCTCTTCGAGAGGCGGAGGTGAGAGGATCACCTGAGCCTAGCAGGTTGAGGCTGCAATGAGCTATTATCATGCCACTGCACTCCAGCCTGGGCAACAGAGTGAGACCCTGTCTCAAATAAACACCACCACCACCACAAACAACAGCAACAAACCCCCATAACGTGGAGGCTATGTATTGGTTGGACCTAAAAAGTCTGGACATCTTGGGGAGGAGGGCATGGATCATAGGTGGATTCGAAGATTTTCTGGTTTGTAATTGGTTAAAGAAGAGAAGCTCTGTCTAAACATTTGAGATCAGCAGAGAAAAATGATAGCTCTGGCTCGTGGGCATGACCTCCTCCAGGTCCCTCAGGAAGAGCAAAGAGTGATGGACAGAGGTTAATCCCAGTTACCCCTTACCTGCTATGTGCCAGGGTCATCCGCATTTCTGAAAAATAATATATATTAAGAGGTTATCTTTGGTTTTCATAGGGAACATCCCATCACTCTAACTTCCTTGGCTATTGTTTCAGGCTACTGTTACCTTCCTGCTTATCAAGTTTCTCATTTGCTTCTCCGGGAGAGGAGGTGCCTGGAATTTCTCCTGAAGGAACTCAAGATTTTCCTTTATTTCCATCCCTGGGGGGTGCCCAGCAGGCCTATAAGAGGAGTCCCGGACTCACTCTCAAGGTTTGTGAGTGAGTGATGACCTCATAGCTTCCTTAACGATAGGTATCTGGCTTTGCATTATCCAAGTTTCAGGCTAGATGGCCCAGCCTCAGTGTTCCCCTGTTGATTGTCTTCGTGGTCTTTATCACCCTACCTTGGGTATTTCATTTTATTTATGTATTTATTTATTTATTTAATTTTTTTGAGACGGAGTTTTGCCTTTGTTGCCCAGGCTGGAGTGCAATGGTGTGATCTTGGCTCACCACAACCTCCACCTCCTGGGTTCAAGCAATTCTCCTGCCTCAGCCTCCCAAGTAGCTGGGATTACAGGCACACGCCACCATGCCCAGCTAATTTTGTATTTTTAGTAGAGACGGGGTTTCTCCATATCGATCAGGCTGGTCTCGAACTCCTGACCTCAGGTGATCCACCCACCTCTGGCCTCCCAAAGTGCTGGGATTACTGGTGTGAGCCACCGCGCCCAGCCTCCTTTGGGTATTTTTAAAAATTGCTCACTCCCGGCCGGGCGCGGTGGCTCAAGCCTGTAATCCCAGCACTTTGGGAGGCCGAGACGGGCGGATCACGAGGTCAGGAGATCGAGACCATCCTGGCTAACACGGTGAAACCCCGTCTCTACTAAAAATACAAAAAAAAAAAAACTAGCCGGGCGCGGTTGTGGGTGCCTGTAGTCCCAGCTACTCGGGAGGCTGAGGCAGGAGAATGGCGTGAACCCGGGAGGCGGAGCTTGCAGTGAGCTGAGATCCGGCCACTGCACTCCAGCCTGGGCGACAGAGCGAGACTCTGTCTCAAAAAAAAAAAAAAAAAAAAAAAAAAAAAATTGCTCACTCCCCACTGCCCACTAGAACATAGGCCTTGTGTGGGCAGGGATCTTGTTTGCTTTGTTCACTAGGTCAGCAATGCCTGGAATGGGGCCTGATACAAAGTAAGTGCTCTGGAAATATTTCATGAATGAACAACAGCTGATGGTTCTCAAGCACTTGCCACGTGCTGATCACCTCACCTGTAGCAGCTCATTTAATACTCACAACAACCTGGCAAGGCAGGTACTATTCTTGTCTCCATTGTACAGGTGGGAAAACTGAGGCATAGAGTGGTCTTGTAACTTGCCCAAGGTCATATGGTTAGTAAGCAGTGAAGCCGAGATTTGAACCTGAGCAGTCTGGCTCTAGAGCACGGATTCTCAAACTCAGCATGATTGACATTTTGGGCTGCATAATTCTTTGTGGTAGGGGCTGTCCTGTGCATTGTAGGCTATTTAGCAGCATCTCTCGTCTCTACCTAGTAGAGGTATCACCTGGCCTCCCCAACTGTGACCACCAAAAATGTCTCCAGACTCTGAGGTGAGGAGGAAAATCGCCCCGTTGGTAACCGCTGCTCTAGAGCTTGTTTTTGTTTTAAGACAGTCTTTTGCTCTGTTGCCCAGGCTGGAGTGCAGTGGTGTGATCCTGGCTCACTGAAACCGCCACCTCTGGGGTTCAAGCGATTCTCCAGCCTCAGCCTCTGGAGCAGCTGGGATTACAAGCACCTCACAACGCCCAGCTAATTTTTGTATTTTTAGTAGAGACAGGGTTTCACCATGTTGGCCAGGCTGGTCTTGAACTCCTGACCTCAAGTGGTCCTCCCGCCTCAGCTGGGATCACAGGCGTGAGCCACCACACCTGGCCTGCTCTAGAATTTGTAATCACTCCACCACACTGCCTTCCTATTTTGAATAAATGAAGAAACGCTTGGGTTCCAATCTGATGCATCCATTGCCCCAGTGTCTGCTTGTGGGGATGGAGGCAGAAGCCTCCCTCCTGAGGCTGGAAGGCCAAACTGCCCAACTGTGCTTTTCACCTTCAGTGAAGAGGAAGGGACCCCACCGAATGGACCCACTGGCACATAGAACTGAACTCTGGCTGCAGTTTTGTTCCAAATTTCTTCCTGAGGGGCCTGGAGGAGGTCATGTCCACAAGTCAGAGCTAACATTTTTTTTCTGCTGATCCCAAATTTTTAGACAAAGCTTCTCTTCCTTAACCAATTACAGATCAGAAAATCTTTAAAAAATTTATTATTATTTATTTATTTATTTATTTTGAGGCAGAGTCTTGCACTGTCGCCCAGGCTGGAAGACAGTTGTGCTATCTCGGCTCACTGCAACCTCTGCCTCCTGGGTTCAAGCAATTCTTTTGCCTCAGCCTCCTGAGTAGCTGGAATTACAGGTGTGCACCACCACGCCCAGCTAATTTTTTTTTTTTTTTTTTTGAAATGGAGTCTCACTCTGTCACCAGGCTGGAGTGTAGTGTTGCGATCTTGGCTCACTGCAGTCTCTGCCTTCTGGGTTCAAGCGATTCTCCTGCCTCAGCCTCCCGAGTAGCTGGGATTACAGGCGCGCACCACCATATCCAACTAATTTTTTGTATTTTTATTAGAGACAGGGTTTCACTACATTGGCCAGGATGATTTCCATCTCCTGACCTCGTGATCTGCCTGCCTCGGCCTCTCAAAGTGCTGGGATTACAGGCGTGAGCCACTGAGACTGGCCAATTTTTTGTATTTTCAGTAGAGACAGGGTTTTATTATGTTTCCCAGGCTGGTCTTGAACTCCTGAGCTCAGGCAATCCTCCCGCCTCAGCCTCCCAAAGTGCTGGCATTATAGGTGTGAGCCACTGCGCCTGGCCCAGAAAATTTTTGACTCCACCTATGACTGGTGCACAGCACTTGCCTCAAGATGCAACCGCCTTTATACGTTAACCAATATATAGCCTCTGTGTGTTGATTTATGACCTTGCCTGTCACCCCTGCCATCCCAACTTTAAAAACTCTTACCTGTAAGCCATCAGGTAGGGTAAAGACTTAAGTTCAGGTGTTAAGCATGAGTGGCGTGATTCATCTTGCTTGGTGTCCTTGCAATAAACGCCTCACTTTCTCTCACTGCAAACCCAGTGTCAGTGCTTGGCTTTGCTGTGCCGGGCAGGTGGACCCAAGTTTGTTTTGGTATCAAGGCCATTGACCCATGGAACCCCAGGATGGCTTTTGGTGTCAAGAGTAACAGCTGGCCGGGTGCGGTGGCTCAAGCCTGTAATCCCAGCACTTTGGGAGGCCGAGACGGGCGGATCACGAGGTCAGGAGATCAAGACCATCCTGGCTAACCTGGTGAAACCCCGTCTCTAGTAAAAAATACAAAAAAATAGCCGGGCGAGGTGGCGGGCGTCTGTAGTCCCAGCTATTCGGGAGGCTGAGGCAGGAGAATGGCGTAAACCCGGGAGGCGGAGCTTGCAGTGAGCCAAGATCCGGCCACTGCACTCCAGCCTGGGCGACAGAGCAAGACTCCGTTTCAAAAAAAAAAAAAAAAAAGAGTAACAGCTGATGTCTTGCTTAACAAAGCAGCTTGTATTATACTACTTCATTGGCACCTCAAAACACACTCTTCCTTCTCTACCACTAACTGTTTAATGGTATTTAATACCATTAATTATAATAATTCATTTAATTTTACTCTGTCGTGAGACATCATTTTCCTCCCCATTTTTCAAATGAGAACACTGAAGCTCTGACAGGTTAAGTGACTTGGCTGAGCTCATGAAGCAGGTAATGCTGGCAGTCAAAACCAGCTGGCAGTCAAAAGAAGGATCTAGAACCTTCTCCCTCTAGATCCCCTCTTTCTCCACTTGCTATCCCCCTCAGATCCGAGCACAAAGTAGGGGATGGAAATGTCTGGAGGAAACGGAAAAGCGGTTATGGAGCCAGGTGGCTGCAGGTCCCAGGGGAGGCGGCCTTGGGAGCTCTGGAAGGGGTTGTGCCTTACAGTGGGCCCCATGCCTGTGACTGAGGGTGGTGTTCCGGGGCTTCCCTTCCTGGGTGACAGTGAGGACACAGCTGGGCAGGATGCCATCTGGGCAGCCTTGCAGCTTCAGCCTTGCAGCTTCGCTCTTGGAACCCAGGTGCCAGACTGTGAGGAGCCCAAGCCACATAGAGAGGCCATGTGTGGATGCTCCCATGAGCAGCCCTAGTGCAGCCCAGCAGACATCAACACCCAGCCATGTGACAGCGCCATCTTGGTGCACCAACTAGAGCACCGCCTGGTCCAGTTGAGCCTTCAGATGACTCCAGCCCCAGTTGCTGTGTGACTGAAACTTCATGAGAGACTCCAAATAAGAACTGACAGCTGGACCCAGTCAACCCACAGAACTGTGAAAGGTAACAAAAAATGGTTTTAAGCCATTATGTTTTGGAGTGGGTTGTTCTTGGTGCAGTAGGCAACTGAAACAGTCTTCCCCATCAAACTGTTGGTGCCTAAAAAGCAGGGATAGTGTCCTTGACACTCTGGATCTCTGGTCCCAGCCTGGGCTGGGTAAGGAGCAAGTGCTCATCAAATATTCTTTGACTGTACAAATGAAACCCATCAAAACTCGCTGTTCACCCTGAGATAGAATAGATTTATTAGCAAGAGGTAATCAGGAAACATATATTTTTACAAAAATGGAAATTTTTTTCCAAACGAGCTGTAAGTTGAAATATTTTAGGACTTGAAATAGAATTCTCATACCACTAGGTATTGCTTACAGCAAAAGTTGTCTGTCTGTTGTAGTGGAGCATGCCTGCCACTTCGGAGTTAACCTGTGTTTTCTATACTGTACAATGTAAAAAATACATGGTAATATTCACAGAATAAGCACTACATTACTATATTCCTGCTAGAAGGCATTTAGACAGGACTACAGTATATGCAATAAAAACACTTGGTTATTGATTTCCTAATTCTACAGTGTGGTACTAATTATCACAAGGTATACAGACTTAGAGCATCTCAATGTAAGCTTGTAGTGACCGTTAGGCGGCTTAAAGAGGAAAAGTGATATTTTTGTGTTCCCGACTTTCAGTGAATGCTGGGCCGGTGGTCGGCAAGAGTCGACGTGGCTTGGTGTTTGTGACTCTGTTTCCTCGGGAAGTCTAGGGCCTTATCCAGTTGTATTGAGACTGCTATTCATGCTATCTGGTGTTAATCCTAGAGCAAGGAGCAACATGGGGCCTGAACGAGATGGCAGCATTTGTACGAGGGGTGTGGTTCTGAGCAGAGAGGACTCCCTTCCGTCCAGGTTACTGGGAGACAGATGGGGAGTTTTGAGACCTGCGATTTTGGCTGGAGAAGCTGCTTTGGAAATTGACATCACCATCAGCGGGAAGATTTGTCAATGACTGGACTTCAGGGTATGGTTCCCCCTCCCGCCGCCCCCCACCCCCCACCCAGTTATAACAACTACATGGAACATGCTGGGAGGATGCCTGGGTGGCCACCTCAACCCAGGAGCCTGGGCTGGGGAGGGACGGAAGCAGGACTGGAGTCTGAGGTTCTTGTATGCAAGGGTGCTGTTTCCCCTCTGAGAAGAGTGAGGAGTCTAGGGAAGAGGGACCAAGAGTACAGCTGTTTAAAAGAAACAGGCACTGCAGGAGACGAGGGGAGGGACGGGTGGGCAAAGTCTGAAACGGTGCAGAAACTCATATTCCGGTTCTACAGGAATCTAAGAACAAGGACGATTTGTATTCTTGGAGAAGCACATACTGAAGAAGAAAATCCAGTGAAACCAAACAAATATGTACAGTATTATCTAGCACGTGTCCCCGGGAACAGCTGGGTCTGGGCTGGGCACAGCTTCAGGTGGGGAGTTTTGGTTCTATTCGGAGAGAAGACTCGTAGAGGCTTTCTTCATCCATTACAAAAGATTGGTCCAGTAAATATTGCGTTACCTGAGAAAAGAAAAGAGAAAAGGGAATGGGAGGGTTGTGGGACCTCCATAGTACTGATTGTGGATGCCCTTTATCTCCTAGGGCCCAAGTCTCTTCCTGGGGAGAGTCAGGTTGGCACATGAGGCAAAAATGCATTCAGTAGTGTTCCATCTTGACATAAGTTTTCAGTAGTTGACGTAAGTATTGTCTTAGGATTATTATTTAATATTGTCATAATATTAAGGTTGGTACAAAAGTAAAAAAAAAGTCAATTGTAGAAACTAGGTGGCGGATATATGTGTTCACAATTCTGTCAGTGTTTATGTTTGATCTGTCTGTCACAATTCTGTCAGTGTTTCCGTATGTTTGAAAAGTTTCATAAGGCTGGGCATGGTGGCTCATGCCTCTAATCCCAGCACTTTGGGAGGCTGAGGCAGGAGGATCACTTGAACCCAGGAGTTTGAAACCAGCTTGGGCAACAAAGTGAGACCCTGTTTCTACGAAAAATCAAAAAAGTAGCTGGGTATTGTGGTGTGCATCTGTGGTTCCAGTTACATGGGAGGCTGAGGCAGCAGGATCACTTGAGCCCAGGAGGTCAAGGCAGCAGTGAGCTGTGTTCACACCACTGTACCCCAGTCTGGGTACAGACCTTGTCTTAAAATAAAATAAAATGTTTTATAATAAAATGTTGGGATAAAATATATTTAAACACTAGGATTACATGGTACTGTGAGAGATTCACTCCAAGAGAGGCAAGTAGAAATGGAGGCTGTGTGAGAGAAGAGCCTCCCTTTTTCTTACCCTGGGGAGAAATCTTAAGAGTGGAAAATCAGAAAGATGCATCATATGAGTTGGGTTATCCTGTCTTCTCCTCTCTCCCCGCCCCACTCCTGCTCTGAAGCATTTTGCTGAATGCCTGTGCATTAAATGTGCAATGAGAGATCTGAGCTCTAACCTCACAGGCAGCCCCCTGCTCCAAAAAGTGTCTTTCCAAGACTTATTTATTTGTCAGTTGTTTGGAACTAAAGGCACATTTCTCCCCCCTACATAAATCCAGAGCAGAAAGAAAAAAAAAATGTTTTTTGAGACAGCATCTTGCTCTGTCGCCCAGTCTGGAGTGCAGTGGTACAGTCTGCGCTCATGGCAACCTCTGCCTCCCGGGTTCAAGCGATTCTCCTGTCTCAGTCTCCTGGGTAGCTGGGATCCCAGGCATGCACCACCATGCCTGGCTAATTTTTGTATTTTTAGTTGAGACAGGGTTTTGCCATGTTGGCCAGGCTGGTCTTGAATTCCTGACCTCAAGTGATTCACCTGCCTCGGCCTCCCGAAGTGCTGGGATTACAGGTGCGAGCCACCGTGCCTAGCCAAATTTTCTTATTATATGTTTGGGAATCTTTTGATAGCTGCTTGAGAAAAATAAAGTCTGCTGCTTTTGTCTTGGCTAATTGACTCTGCTACTATAAAGGATGGAACCAGCTGTCTGCTATGCTGATAGCAGATAAAGTGATTACTATGTCCGATTAGCAGCTCATACCCAGCACTTCTAGGAAGATGACTTTAGATATCACAGTCTGGTTTAACCTACACCCACTGATAAAGACATGGTGATTTTATGACTGTGTGAAATAGTCTTTTATGTCTAGATAGTAGCGTCATGTGAACAGTCCTTTCTAGAACGCATGAATCTCTACCTCCCAAGCCCCCTGGGGATCAGCAAACTGATCAGTTTCCTCCATAGTGAGCATGTGCAGGATCAATTTTAGTAGAGACAGGGTTTTGTCATGTTGGCCAGGCTGGTGTCGAACTCTTGACCTGACTTGGCTAAGTCAGGCTAATTTTCCTAAGACATTGTACTTTCGAGGGAGACTGGCAGCATATACCACCATTGCAAAGCTGTTAATGAAAGAAGACTGAAGAGCAGTAATATTTATTTATTTATTTTTTGAGGGGGAGTTTCACTCTTGTCACACAGGCTGGAGTACAGTGGCGCAATGTGATGTTGGCTCATTGCAACCTCCGCCTCCAGAGTTCAAGCGATTTTTCTGCCTCAGCCTCCCAAGTAGCTGGGATTACAGGCATGTGTCACCATGCCTGGCTAATTTTTGTATTATTAGTAGAGACAGGGTTCCACCATGTTGGCAAGGCTGGTCTCGAACTCCTGACCTCACGTGGTCCGCTTGCTTTGGCCTCCCAAAGCACTGGGATCACAGGCGTGAGCCACTGGCCCTGGTCAGTAATATTTATTTGTATTGCACATCAGAGCTTGAGGGAAAGTTTAAGGAGACAAAAGCAGGAGATGGAAGAAAACCCTGAAATTTTTTTGGTAACTTCTGAGACTTTTCCAGGGCCCACTGTAACCATGGTACCTTCTGGATAAGCCCTGTGTGATCCACATGGCAACTCTGTGGTTCCCAGGCTGGATGAACACACAAACACAGACCCTCAAATACTGCTGAGTTATGTTGATACTTTTGTCTTAATATTTTTTATTGTAGAAGAAAGGATGTAACAATATAAAATATATTTTTGGAGAAAAACAGAAGCCCGTAATCACACCACTCTAAAATAACTGTTTTCATTTTTTGTGTGTGTGATCGTCTAGTTCTTAAAATACAAAAGTACTTTTCCATAGTTGTACCTACGGAATGGATAGCACTTGGTATGCTTTCACTTATACTATTAGGAAAAATGTCCATGTTTCCATAACAAAATCTCCAAAGTTACACTTTTTAGTGGCTGTAAGACTGCATCATCTTGCACTATATTTACTAACCTCTTTCCCTATTATTGGGTATGTAAGATATGTTGGATATGTTTTCAGGTCTTTTTTTTTTTTTTTGAGACGAGGTCTCACTCTGTCACCTAAGCTGGAGTGCAGTGGCGCGACCTCGGCTCACTGCAACCTCTGTGTCTTGGGTTCATGCAATTCTCCCACCTCAGCCTCCCAAATAACTGGGATTACAGGTGTGCACCACCACGCCTGGCATTTTTAGTAGAGACAGGTTTCACCAGGTTGGCCAGGCTGGTCGAGAACTCCTGACCAGTTGTTTTCAGGTTTTTTTGCTATTTTATATATAAAATAAATGTTGCAATGAAGATCTTCTAGAATATAGCCTTTTGCCTTAACTAAGTTTTTAAAGTGTAAATCCCTAGGAGAAGGATCATGGGTTCCTTACTGCATTTTTTCATATTTCTTTCAAGACAGTGTTTATCAATGGCCAACACTGTCAGCAGAGTAGGCTTGTCAAGCATTGAGTATTGTTTTACTTTAAAAAAGGTACATACAGTACAACTCACTCTTTTTGGTGGGTGTGATTTGGATGCACATGGACACTGGAGTCCCACTGCCTTTAAACACCTCTGCTCTTTCCCTGAAGTTCTTGCCTCCAAAGCAGGGTCTCTAGCCATGCAGTTGCCAACAACCTCCCTCCTTAGCCACATTAGACCCCCTCACCAGGCCCTCAAAATCCCCTCACCCATCCACGGAGACCAGAAACCAACTGTTACTCATGTATGCACGAGTTCTTGCATCAGACAGCAATGCTTTTTATAAAGTCCTTTCACAAAGGTTGTCATATTTAATCATCAAAAACAACCCATCCCAGGCTGGTATAAGAATCTCATGTTACCAGGTGTAGTGGCTCTATAATCCCAGCACTTTGGGAGGCCAAAGCAGGTGGATCACTTGAGGTCAGGAGTTTGAGACCAGCCTGGCCAATGTGGTGAAACCCCGTCTCTACTAAAAATACAAAAATTAGTCAGGCATGGTGGCAGGCACCTATAATCACAGCTAGTTGGGATGATGAGGCAGGAGAATCACTTGAACCCGGGAGGCAGAAGTTGCAGTGAGCCGAGATCGTGCCACTGCACTCCAGCCTGGGTGACAGAGTGAAACTCTGTCTCAAAAATAAAAGGATCTCATGTTACAGTTGAGGCAGAAGGTAACACAGCTGGTGAGTGGCTTTGCCAGGATTTGAACCCAGGTGTTCCCTGGTCGACTGAGAGAAGCTCATGGGATGTGGGAGTGGGCTGAGTGGGGGCTGGTTGGTGTTGAATAAGGCAGAGGGAGGAGCCTTGGAGATGCTGAGCAGGCTCTGGCTTGCTGCTGTTAATTGGCGGAAGAGCCATTCTGAACCCTGGCGGCTTGGGCCTGATTCCCTTAGTGCTTTAAGCTGATGGATTCAATGTTTGATCTTGTTATTCAAATCACCGTGTTTTTATCATCTAAGAGCCATGCCCCCAAACTCAAAGCTTCCCTACCAGACCATGAGCACTTATTTATTTATTTTTTTAAATAGAGTCAGGCTCTCACTCTGTTGCCCAGGCTGCAGTGCAGTGGCACGATCAGGGCTTACTGTAGCCTCGACCTCCTGGGCTCAAGTGATCTTTCTGCCTTAGCCTCCTGAGTAGCTGGGACTACAGGCATGAGACACCATGCCTGGCTAAGGTTTTTTTGTTTTTGTAGAGTTGGGAGCCTTTACTGTGTTGCCTAGGCTGGTCTCAAACTCTTGGCGTCAAGCAATTCTCCTGCCTTGGCCTCCCAAAGTGTGGGATTTTGGTTGGGAGCTACCATGCCAGGCCTGGGACTATTTGTTTTTAAATTGTATTTTTATTTCTTTTTATTTTAAAGTTGATTTATATCTTATTTTATGTAATTAAAAAAGCCAAGTAGCATTAAACAGTTCATAACGAAAACCAGCAATTCTCTGTTGCCCCTTCTCAGCCGCCAGGCCTGGCTCTCTAGAGATAGCCATTTTCAGTTCTTAGCCCCCAAATCCAGTGCAGCAGCCATTAGCCACATGTAGCTACTGAGCACTTGAAACAGGGCTCATCTGAATTAAGATGTGACATGTAAAATACACACTGGATTTTTGAAAATTTAGTATGAATAAAATAAAGTAAAATATTTCAGTCAATTTTTATATTGATTACATGCTGAACTGACAATTTTTTGGATATATTGTATTAAATAAAATATATTATTGTTAATTTTACCTATTTCTTTTTGCTTTAAAAAAAAATGAAGCTGGGAATGGTGGCTCACACCTGTAATCCCAGCTCTTTGGGAGGCCAAGACGAGAGGATCACTTGAGCCCAGGAGTTCAACATTGGCAGACCCTGTCTATAAAAAAATAAAAAATTAGCTGGGTGTGGTCATACCTTAAGCTGGGGAAGTCAAGGTTGCAGTGAGCTATGATTGTGTCACTGCATTCCAGCCTGGGTGACAGAGTGAGACCCTATCTCAAACAAACAAACAAAAAACAGGCCAGGTGCAGTGGCTCATATCTGTAATCCCAGCACTTTGGGAGGCCGAGGCAGGCAGATCACCTGAGGCAGGAGTTGGAGACCAGCCTGGACAACACGGAAAAACCCTGTTTCTACAAAAAATATGAAAGAATTAGTTGGGTGTAATGGTGAATGCCTGCAGTCCCAGCTAGTCACGAGAGGTCGAGGCTACAGTGAGCCAAGATCACACCACAGCACTCAAGCCTGGGTGACAGGGTGAGATCCTGTCTCAAAAAATTAAAATAAATAAATAAATAAATAAATAAATAAATAAATAAATAAATAAATAAATAAAGTTTAAAAAATGTGGCCCTGTAGGATACTTAAAGTTACATATGTAGCTTACATTATATTTCTAGTTCCAGTATTTATATCTGTTTTTCCATGGTAAATGCTTTTACTGTTGTCTGTTTTCCTGCCAACTTTCTATTTAAAAAATATAAAAACTATGCATACAACATATATGTATAATCCTTTTTCTGAGGGCTGAACCATTTGAAGGTAAATAGTGTAATGCTTCCCCCACTAAATACTTCAGTCATGCATCTCCTAAGAACACGGACATTCTCTTACATAACCGTAACATCATTACACCTAGGACATTTAACATCAATAAAATAAAATTAGCTGATGCACAGATCATATTCAAATTTCTTCAAGTTTTAATGAATAAAATAATCTTTACAGCTGTTTGTTTTTTTTTTTTAAATCCCAGATCCAATCAACATTCACACATTGCATTTGGATGTCATATGATTTAGTATTTTTTTTTTTTGAAAAAAAAGTTTTTTCATTATAGAGACAGGGTCTCACTATGTTGCTGATCTTGAACTCCTGAACTCAAGTACCTCCTGCCTCTGCCTCTCACAGCGCTAGGATTGAAAGCTCACCATGAGCCCAGCCTGTGTGTTTTAGTCTTTTTTATTTTATTTTTCATGACATTGATATGTGTGTGTGTGTGTGCGTGTGTGTGTGTTTGGTTTTTAGACACAAAGTCTCACGCTGTTGCCCAGGCTAGTGTGCAGTGGTGCAATTATAGCTTACTACAGCCTTGAACTCCTGGGCTCAAGTGATCCTCCTGCCTCAGACTCCTGAGTAGATGGGACTACAGGCGCGCACCACCATGCCCAGCTAATTATTACTATGATTTTTGCTAGAGACAGGATCTCTGATCTCCCTATGTTGCCCAGGCTCGCTTCAAACTCCTAGGCTCAAGTGATCCTCCTGCCTCAGTCTCCTGAAGTGCTGGGATTATAGGTGTGAGCCACTACTCCCAGCCGATATATATATTTTTAATTGAAAATATTTTATTGCTAAAAGACATTGATATTTTTGAAGAGTATATGCAGTAGTGTGTTGGAGCTGGCTCATGCCAGCCTGCACGTGCCAACTGTTAGCCTCTGTTCCCAACTCTGCTTCACTGATGTCCAGGTGGTGGTTTGAAAGTGGCCCTGCCAGCATCACCTACCAGGCTCCTCTGAGACCTCTTCATACGTAGGCTTCAAATTTGGCTTGCCTTTAGCAAGAATTCCCCCACCTTGATATCTGATCAAATTCTTCATTCTCCAACCCTGATATCCGAAGTCCTTGGCCTGACTTTAATATAAACCTCGTTAGGCCAGTTTAGCAAGAATTCCCCTACTCTTGATATCTCCTCTTAGTAATTTTCCATCCACTGACCCCCTTCCTTGACCCATTGACTACAAATCCCCACCTGTCCCTGTTGTATTTGCAGCTGAGTTCAATCTCTCTCCCCCAAGAAACAGTCTTGGCCTCTATTGCATTAGGTTTGAACAAACCTACTATTTTAAACAAGTGTTCCAATTTTACCATTTTTAACAAGTATTCCAATTGTTTTTCTCTTCAACAGCAAATGCTACACATCAGGACTCAATCCCCCACCCCGAAAACCAGTTTAACATTTACTAGCATACCACTGAGTTACAGACCAGCTGTCTCACAGAATGTCCCATATTCTGAAATTGTCTGTTGGCTCCTCCTGATTAGATTCAAGCACTTTGTTGCATAACATAGGTGATGTTGTGGCTCATGATGCCCTTTATTTCTGTTTTGTCCAACACTGAAAATCCTAGGTCACGCCTGTAATCCCAGCACTTTGGGAGGCTGAGGCGGGTGGATCATGAGGTCAGGAGTTCGAGACCAGACTAACCAACATGGTGAAAGCCTGTCTCTACTAAAAGTACAAAAACTAGCTGGGATCACGCCACGGCACTCCAGCCTGGGTGACAGAGCAAGACCTCCGTCTCAAAAAAAAAAAAAAAGTAAATAAAATAAAGAAAGAAAGAAAGAAAAGAAAAGAAAATTCTAGGACCCCACGGCCCCCTATTCCTTTCCCAACCTCCCATTCCTCTCCCCTGCTTCATTTCTTCCATGGTTGTAATAATCATCTGTCATATTATATTTTTTGCCTCTTAGTCTATCTCCCTCTAGAACGCAAGCTCGTGACGGCCAAGAGTTTATCTGTTTTGTTCACCACTAAGCCAAGAGCCTACTAGAGTGCTTGGCATGTAGGACTTGCTCAGTGAATATTTGTAGAGTGAGAGAATGAATGGAAAGCAAAGCAAAAGTGGCCAGTTTAACTAATTGTAGTTGCTCCACCGATTTTTCTCCTTCGATATGGCTATCGGTTATAAAGCAGATCATGAGTTCTCAGAACATGGCAAAAAATAGACACATTCTCAAACAACACATCGATCACAAAGGACATTAGAAGGGAAAAACAATAAAAGCTTGATTTTCTGGTGTGCTTGAGGGTGTGTCTGGAGTTGGATGTTTTTGTGAACTGCACACTAGGAGGTTAAGATGCTATATCTCTGGGCAGAGAAGAAAGGTCATAGGATTGGAGGCTGGGTGCGGAGGCTCATGCCTGTAATTCCAACACTTTGGGAGGCTGAGGTGAGTGAATCACCTGAGGTCAGGAGTTTGAGACCAGCCTGATCAATATGGTGAAACTCCGTCTCTACTAAAAACACAAAAATTACTGGGGCATAGTGGCGTGCCAGACCAGTCATTCTCTTACATGGCCTTGCAATCTTTAAAAAATGCAAACTAGTCCAATTATACAACCTCCTTTCAGGGCTTCCCGTGGTCCTAAGGACAAAGTCCCAAATCCCAGCTACTTGGGAGGCTGAGACAGAAGAATTGCTTGAACCCGGGAGGTGGAGGCTGCAGTGAGCCAAGATTGTACCACTGCACTCCAGCCTGGCAACAGAGTGAGACTCTGTCCCAAGAGTCTGGGTTAGCAAATCTCAGTTATTTTATCTGTAAAATGGGGCTAACAGCACAGGCTTTGAATAATAAAATGAGACTAAAATGACAACCATTCTTTTTTATTAAACAATTTTTTTTCTTTTTGGTGAGCTGAGACTTTTTTTTTTTTTTTTCCCCCAGACCAACCATTCTCTTACATGGCCTTGCAATCTTTTAAAAATGCAAACTAGTCCAATTATATAACCTCCTTTCAGGGCTTCCTATGGTCCTAAGGACAAAGTCCCAGGTCTGATGCTGCTCTCTGCAGCCAGCCATTTGGTGGTGGTGGTGGGTCACTGTACTTAGCCTTACACAAGCTTGTCTCTCTGCAAGAAAGACATGTCCACCCCAACCAGGAAAACTCTTCCAAGATTCTCCTCCTCCAGTAAGGCTCTCTAGGCCCTCAGAGCAGCACAGACCCTGGGATCCATACCCTATGGCCCTCCCTGCCTGTTTCCGGATGTACAAAGTATTTCTTTGTGCCTTGTCTGTAGCAGCAAAATATCAAAACAACCTAAACGACCATCAATACAGAGGATTGGCTAAATAAATAAATTCCTCTGCAGCTGTAAGCAAGAATGAGGATGCTTCTGTTTTTTTTTTTTTTTTTTGAGACGGAGTCTCGCTCTGTCGCCCAGGCTGGAGTGCAGTGGCCGGATCTCAGCTCACTGCAAGCTCCGCCTCCCGGGTTCACGCCATTCTCCTGCCTCAGCCTCCCGAGTTGCTGGGACTACAGGCGCCCGCCACCTCGCCCGGCTAGTTTTCTGTATTTTTTAGTAGAGACGGGGTTTCACCGTGTTAGCCAGGATGGTCTCGATCTCCTGACCTCATGATCCGCCCGTCTCGGCCTCCCAAAGTGCTGGGATTACAGGCTTGAGCCACCGCGCCCGGCCGCTTCTGTTTTAATAGAGAATGATCTCCAAGATATATTATGAAGGAGAAAAAAGAATGATACTGAGCAGTATATAGTATGCTGGAGAATAGTATGCAAAGTCTGCTTGTGTTTATGGACTGCCTGTGGACCTAGACACAAGAAATGGGTGGAAATGTTGCCTTTGGAAGGGGAACTAGGTGGCTGGGGAACATTTCACTGTGCACTCCTTGTATCTGTGGATTTTGTAACTTGTGAGCATAGTACCTTTCAGAAACAGATGTTATCAACTCTGCCTCTCTTGCCCTGGGGGAGATTAGACATGAAAACAAACCATCCTATGGTAGGTAAAACCAGACAAGAGTCACAAGATGAACACAGGCCCAATTTGAAGAAACAGGGACTTGGGAAGGCTTCCTTACAGGGATAGTGTTTGAGCTGGGCCCAGGAGAATTCTGGAAGGGAAAGTGGATGGGTATGGAGGGGATAGGGTGGAAGGTGGCCTAGACAGAGCCACTGTGAAAGCATGCAAGTGACCAGGAAAAGGCACCAGCTTACCTTTGCTTGGTGCTCTATTTTGTAGGCAGTTTGTTGAAACTGGCGAATCTCTCGGATAATATGGGATATCTGTGGGAAGGAAGAAGAGTTTCAGAACACAGTTTGCTCTCCTAGTTCTACCCCCCCACGTTGCAGAACTAAAGGGGCATCAACAGCAAAATCTGAAGTCAGCCTCTTCATTCCATACGTGTTGCCTCCTGGAAGGTCCCACGGAGGCATCATGTGTGTTTGTTTTTAGTTTTATTTTTTGAGATGGAGTCTTGCTCTGTCACCCAGGCTGGAGTGCAGTGGCATGATCTCGCCTCAGTGCAACCTCTGTCTCCTGGGTTCAAGCGATCCTCCTGCCTCACCCTCCTGAGTAGCTGGGATTACAGGTGCATGCCACCACACCCAGCTAATTTTTGTATTTTTAGTAGAGATGGGGTTTCACCATATTGGCCAGGCTGGTCTCGAACTCCTGACCTCAAGTGATCCACCCACCTCAGCTCCCAAAGTGCTAGGATTATAGGTGTGAGTGACCACACCCAGCCTCATGTTTTTTTCTTTTTTCTTAAATCAGAAATCTGCTTCCAAGACTTGTCAAGATTCTGTAGGTGAATTACACTATGTGACTGAGAGAAGAAAAAAATCTCCTTTAATTAGTGGCATAAGCTACCTAACATCACTAAAACAAAACCCTACAACACCAGCAAAAGTTAAAGGCATCTGCCACTTCCTTAGTGCCTGCTGTGCACAAGACATGATGAAAAGGGGCTTTCGCTCTTCAGGATGGTGTCTGAAGAAACCCTTTCCATCCAACCAAAATCGAATGTAGAGGCCCATTATATAAAACTGGTGCAAGTAGAGGCTTTCCAGTTGAAGTGAGAGGGCAGAAGGGGACGGTTAGAATCCTGTTTCTGATGGGAGAAGTCTCCTCATCCCTTATCCCAGTTCTTGATTTTTCTGGGAAAATTGGAAACTTATTCTTTTAGGAGGTGCTGTGTAAGTGGTTTTACTTTGTCCACATCAAGCGCCAATATGAACAATACAGATGGGTGTGAATAACAGTGTGGGGCTCTGGAGTCACCTGCACCTGGGATCCAGACCTAGCTCTGCCTTTTACTTGTGGGGTGACCTTGGGCTGCTCACTTGACCTCACCCAGGCTCAGTCTGCTCATCTGAATGGTGCAGAATAAGAGCAGCTACCTCTCAGACTGTCAGGACTAGAGGAGGAAATGCCTGTGAAAGCATGGTTCAGGGCCTGCCAGATTCTAACTGCTCATCAATGATAGTGATGGCTCTCATTGGGAAGCTGGACCCAGGCTCCCAAATGGTGGCACCCTATGCAGCGGGTTGAGCCTTGGGGGGCAGAGTGTGGGTGGGCCCCAGGTTGAGTCATCTGGGCTTCGACACCCCCCTTCCCCTGCCTGGCTGAGGGGAACGCACCATCCTCATCTTGGAGAAGTTGACCAGGCCGTCTTCCGTGTAATTGGGCGTCCCCTCCTCGATGAAGGCCAGGTCGGTGAGGTACATCCCCAGGTAAGGGACACAGGGTGGGTCACAACTTGGAAGCAAACGGAATTAACAAAAGTTTTTCATTTAAAAAAAGGTAACGTCTACCAAGAACAGAACATCCCGCATGCACCTTTTGCTTTGCTAGAGGCAAAGGGACTTGCAGTCACCAAGAATCACACTATACTCTAGGACTGACTATTCTACAAGCCTAGGACTGTCAGCTGGGTCTCAGGGCCAGTCCTCTGGGGTGGTGAGGGCGACATGGTACTGACTGGGGCCTCTTATACCCACTGGGGCATCTCAAATTGTCTCTTTCCTTCCCTAGCCAGAAGGTCCTCCCCTACCTGTCTGCCTTCAGTCCCAGTCAGTCCATGGGCTCTGTCACCAGCCCCTCTAAACTCACCTTTCCTATCTCTCCTTGAGCCTCTCCCATCCAGATCTGCCCCCTGAATCACCTCCCGGAGGGCTCTGCAGCCCCAGCCACCCCACTTCTGCCAGTACCCTATCTGACTCCCTTGTCTCTGCTCCCTGAGACCTCTGTCTCCACTGGCATCTCCCGCCCACCTAAGCACTGGGCTTGGGTGCCAGGGCAGGGAACCCTTGCTCTCTGAGATCACTTTCCTGAAAGTGATCGTAGCTTCGGGGCAGGAGGTTGGGTGATAGTTTCCATAGTTGGTGACTCTTGGGGGACTGCATCTTTGGGAGCGGGGCCCCTGGAGTGATGGGCCATGCCTCTCTGATTTTTGGTCCAAAGCAGGGGCTCCTGTTACTGCTCCTTCCCAGCATGTTCTGGTGCCCCTGGCTGGATGCTGGGTAAGGGTTGATGGAGGCTGTGATGGAGCCTGGCAGCTGTTATGTGCCGGCAGGGCTCCCTTTAGCTCCTTCTGGGGCCTCCTCCCCAGTGCTCTGCCACCTCCTCTCAGCTCAGCACACAGATGCGGTGGCATCATCGAGCACAGTGCAGTGACCCTCATTCCCAGCCCATCTCACCTTTGTCTCCTTATGGCTGCCTGGCAACCCTGCTAACCTGGAGGAAGGGGAGGCCGGGAGGATGATAGAGCAAGAGTAGAAACCTGGGCCTTGTCCCTCACCTGCCTACTGTGTGACCCCGTGCCAGGCCTTTCCCTCTCTGGTCCTCAGGCTCCTCATGTATAAAGCAATGATGCCAGCTAAGACAATTTTAGGTGGTCTGACAGCTGATTTTAGGTGACTTACAGGCACAATATTAAATAACATGAATTCACGTGGTAAGAAACATTGGATTTTTACTTTTCCCCCTTCTGCTCAGGGAGAGTGCCTCATTTGGTGATAGTGTGACTTTGACACTTTTGACACTTGCCATTCTCCTTTCACATTTTATCTTTTTAAACAAATAGCGACAGGTGTCAGAATCAGAGTGTTGGCAAGCATCAGTATTTGGCCAGAATTCAATAACATTATTTTGTTTTTACCATATATTTTTTAATGGCATTCTCGTATTTACAGCAAGTATGCTGGTTTTCCATTTGTCATGATATAAAAATTTCCTGCTTATATATTTTTGGGAAAAAGTGAATTAATGTAAAGAGGCTGTTAGGTAAACACAAGTACAGTTGGCACAGTATGGCGAAGTCGTGAAGGAGGCAGATGCCTGGCGTTAGGGACACAGCAGGCAAAAGTGTTTTTCCAAATGTAGGGCTGACCCTGTCATGGGTGTTGAAATCAATTTAGAGGGTGTAGACTAGAATTTTTAAAAAGTGAAAAAGGGCCGGGTGTGGTGGCTCACTCCTGTAATCCCAGGGAGTGGGATTTGAGAGGTTGAGGTGGGAGGATCACTTGCATCCAAGAGTTCAAGACCAGCCTAAGCAACATAGTGAGACCCCATCTCTATTTAATTGAAAACAAATAAAAATAACAAGTGAAAAAGAAAATATCTGACTTCATCAAATGGAATAAAGGTATATATTGTTTTGTGGAATTTTTTCTCCTGTAATGCATATATGCATTTGTATACAGACTTGTAATTTCAAATATATATATTTACTGTGGTTTGTGATTAAAAAAGAGTAAGGATCATCCAGCCACTGGAGGGGCTGCTCTGCATCCTTCCATTCCTTCTAGTCCATGATTATTACATGCTCAGGTCTTCATTTCCTTTCTTTTTTTTTTTTTTTTGTCAGGGTCTCACTGTTACCTAGACCGGAGTACAGTGGCACAATCACAGCTCACTGCTGCCTTGACTTCTTGGGCTCCAATGGTACTCCTGCCTCAGCCTCCTAAGTAGCTGGACTACATGCATGCACCACCATACCCAGCTAATTTTTGTATTTTTGGTAGGGACAGGGTTTTGCCATGTTGCCAGGCTGGTCTGGAACTTCTGAGCTCAAGTGATCTGCCCGCCTCAGCCTCCCAAAGTGCTCAGATTACAGATGTGAGCCACTGTGCCCAGCCAGCTCTTCATTTCCTTTCCATCATTCTCCAAGTCTGAAGCCCAGGATTATGAGTCTGATGGAGAAATAATCCAAAGATCGGAGAAGTAACTCTGGGGTTGTAAGGCTGTGGCAGTGTAGACTAGTGGGTTCTGAGAGGTGCTCTCCCCCTTCACCCTGCCACCTGCACGTGTGACAGTAGCCAGGTAGCCATGGAGTGCTCTAAGGATAGAAGGGAGAATGGGAGGCCTGGTGACTGCGAGCTGACTGCAAATGATCAAAGGACTCAGAGTGTTTCTCAAGGCTTTCGGGGGTTTCTGAACACCCAGACCAGTGAAAAGGATCCGAGGTCCTCTGATCACTGAGGGTCGACTTCCCCTGGTACTTATGGGGAGTCATGGTCCACTTGTGGGAACGTGGTGGATTTGCAATCGAATCACTTGCAAGTAGCATGCCCAGCCCCAGTACTAACCTCTGTCCCTATTTACTACCTCTGTGGCAGGGATGTCCAATCTTTTCGCTTCCCTGGGCCACACTGGAAGAATTGTCTTGGGCCACATATAAAATACACTAACACACTAACGATAGCTAATGAGCTGAAAAAAAAAATCACAAAAAAATCTCTTAATGTTTTAAGGAAGTTTACCAATTTGTGTTGGGCTGCATTTAAAACCATCCTGGGCCACATGCGGCCCTTGGGCCACAGGTTGGACAGGTTTGCTCTGTAGTGAGGGGCCATGAAAGAGGGGATGAGAGCACACTGAATCACACACACACACACACACCCCCATCTGAAATTCACAGCTGTGTGGGCAAATGTATGGAGTTGCCAGAGTGGGACAGAGGACTGCTGGAGGGCCCCGCAGGGAGACATGGCATGGGGACTGAGCCACACCGAGCCTCTGAATGAACAGGGAAGCATGTTGGGGCTTCCTGTAGGCAAGATACCCAACAACAGGCCAGTCCTGAACCTTCCATATGGGCCTTTTGGCCTCTCTCGGGTGAGGGCCAGCTCTTGCCTATTGAGCAGAGCTGATACAGGGGTGGCTTCCTCTGCTGGCAGAGCCCTCACAGGTCTGCAGCTAGCATTTTAGGGAGCAGAGAGGAAAGTGTCCCACCCCTAGCCTGAAAGCTGTTTCTGGTTTCTGGGCAAGGCCTTGTTGTGGCACTCCCATGCATGGTGACACCTGACCTTGCCTGTGGTTGTTTGGAGCCCCCAAACTGGATGTTTCTTTCCACCAAGATGCTCCTGATGATGTTAAATGGAATAAGGGAAATTATGGGGGACAAGCTACTGCTGGCATGAGGCAGCTGCCCACGCTCTACACCAAACTCCAGGAAACCGACCCGTGACAAGCACTGAGTCCATCTCTCCTTCCTCCTCCTCTCCGACTTTTCTCTTCCCTGTACTGCCCTGGCTGTGGGATGGGCCACTCTCTCTTACAAGTTTCTGCCGACTGTAGTTGGGGATCTCTTCTCTTCTATCTTGAGGCCTGGGATGGGCATTCAGGGAGGGCGTGAGGGCCCTTGAGGCTGGGCTGTGTGGGCTGAATCCCCTGGGGCCAGGGTCCAAGGTTCTGGCACAAGGTACAGGGTGATTAGGTAGGTAGTCTTTGAAAAAAACACTGCCATGGGGTGGGGGTGGAAAGTCCCATTTTACCACTGGGTTGCTACTCTGCTCTGTGGTCACAGGCAGAAAATAAAGATAGAGATAGATATTTGGCTTTGCTGGAACCCCTGAAATTCTAGAGCTCAGCCTTTGGGCTCATCATATCCATATAGATAAATTGATTCTCACCCTGATTAAAGGGTATAGGGGATGGCCTGGCAGTCAGCTAGCTGACACACTCCTCCATGGCTGTTCCCATCCTTAATTCAGGGGAACAAAGGGGAAAAGCTTTCACTGCAGCAGCCTACAGTAACAGTGTGTCCCACATGTTCCTCTAACTCAAGGACTTCCTATTCAAATTAAACACAAAATGTGCAGATATGAAAGTGTGTGCTCGGTTGAGATTAGACAGGGTAGTCAAAACTGGAATCGGCCCCAAAAGAGCTGGTGACCACATTTTACTGCTAAATTCAGTTCTCAACCAAATTCTTGTTGCCTGGAGCTGTGGAAAGGTTCTGATTGCTGGGAGGTTGGGAGGAGGGAACAGTCATGGGACTTCGCCAGGATGTAGGCTTGGGGAATGAAAAGGGGAGATGAGGTCACTCTCAGGGCACCCGGCAGGGACTGAAGGGGCACACACAGTTAGGGCTGTTGTAGGTGGGGCAAAGGACATTTAAGAGAATGGCTGGCGGGGTGTTGATTTAGGGTTTGGTGGTGAAGTCTTGGCTGGGAAAGGAAATAAGGCCATTTTCCAGCCTGGATGCTGGTAGAAATTGGGTATTTTTTCTTTTTTCCTTTTTCTTTCTTTTTGAGACAGAGTCTTGCTGTGTCACCCAGGCTGGAGTGCAGTGGCGTGATCTCGGCTCACTGCAACTTATGCCTCCCGGGCTCAAGCGATTCTCTGCCTCAGCCTCCCAAGTAGCTGGGATTATAGGCATGCACCACCACGCCTGGCTAATTTTTGTATTTTTAGTAGAGACAGCGTTTTGCCATGTTGACCAGGTTGGTTTCTAGCTCCTGACCTTAAGTGATCTGCCCGCCTCAGCCTCTTAAAGTGCTGGGATTACAGGCGTGAGCCACTGTGCCTAGCCTGATATTGGATATTTTAATGAAAAGCTGAAAAAGATGCCTGGGACATGTGAATGGGCTGCAGACCAACATGGTGAGGCCTATAGCATGGCTGCTTGTCTGGGGAGGTCATTGGCTATGCCCATGGACTACCACCTTGCTACTCTTGCCCCCGTCCCCCGCCTAGTGAAACAGACGCTCAGTATTCATGCAACATCGCTCTTTGTGAAAACCTTAGAGCCTCAGGAGAGGGGGTGCGGGAAGCATTTTCCCCAGGTTTCCCCAGTCCCTCCCTCCTCTGCATGCTTTGCCTATGTCTCGGTAAGTCCAGAACCTGGTTTGCATAAAGCTCTTAGCTCCCAGAGGCCCGCAGGCCACCTCTGCCCTGTGCTGCAGGGACTAGGAGAATGTGGGAGAGACACTTACACGGGCCCGCAGGCCACCTGAAAGAGGGAAGACGGTCAGGATGGGGACTCAGACAGAAAGGGGGGCCCCAGAGGCAGTGGAGGCAGCGGTGGTGGCGGCAGCAGACCAGGAAGCCAGCCATGTAAGGAGGTGGATGGAGTGGTGCCCCGGGGGCGGACGGACAAGTTGGTGAATGCACGGAGGGGCAGCTCCCCACAAGCACAGTCCACAGGGGCTCTGGGGAGCCCAGGCAGAAGAGAGACGGCCGGACAGCACAGATGGGTGCAACATCTGTCTGAGAACACAAATAAAGTGGAGATGGTCAAGGCGATGGCACACAGAGCTGGCGAAGGACAGACCAAGTATGGCAGGAAGAAAACGAGGAGGCAGACGAGGCTGGCAGAGGGGGTGAGTAGTCCGTCAAAGCCACTGTGAAGGGCTGGAGGTTTTGGCTGGCCCCATCCTCAGGGTCTGGGGGTAGTAAACTCTGGTGGTCCCTGCATCAGCCATGATCATGGGAACACCAGGAAGGGAGGAGAGGCTTCCTAAGCTATACAGGGAACCAGGACCCCAGGGATCTCGCCGGGTCTCTCCAAAGTGTGGCAAGTAGCCAGTCAGGCAAAGAGAGGAACGGACACTCACTCAATGAAAGGAGGGTTGAGACTAGTGCAGAAGCCTGAGTAAGCACCTAATGAGAGTGACAGAAGCAAACCCCCCATTTCGTGTGAGTGTGCGGCCACAGTGTGTGCAGATGGGCTGAATCAGTGCTTCCCTGGGAGAGCTTGTCTGGAGCCCAGGGCAAACCTTGCCAAGCCCTGGAGGCCAGCCTGGGCCAGTCCTGGTGCTAGGCCATGGCCACATGGCCTTGGACCAGTCACTAGCTCTTCAGTTTCTTTGTCTGCAAGAACAGGATGTGGGAAGCAGCCTTATCCTGGTGGTTCTCAAGGGGGGAGGATTTTGCCCCCTAGTGGACATTTGGTAATGTCTGGAGACAGTTTTGGTCGTCACAACTGAAGGGGGTGCCATTAGCATCTCACAGGTAGAGGCCAGAGATGCTGCTAAAGATTCCACAGTGCACAAGACAGTCCCCCTCAACAGAGGATCATTGTAGTCAAAATAGCAAGGGTGCTGAGGCTGAGGACCCCGCCTTATGGGCAATGTTGATGGCGTTAAATACACAATGTCTAGGCAAGTCCTTTACAAACTTTAAGTATGATTATTGTAAAACAGTATTTTTTTGATTCCAAGATGCCACTGTCTATAAAATGAAAGCATATTTTGATGCTGATTTCTCAAGTGAAAAAGGAAACACAATCATGTTAAATAAACAACACTGACTTTAAGACATCTCCTGATGTCAGAATTATTAAAATGTAAAAAGAAAACGTACATTTTAGAATCGAGACATCTGGCACCACTATTATTATCATCACAGCTACTATGCTTTCAGGGATCCCAGCATGATTCCTGTGCTTCTCCCAGGAAATGCCAGCAAACTCTGGAGTTTCTCTGGCAGACCATGGAGGACTCCACCATTGGGGTCCAGGAAATGTAGGGGTCTTGTGGGTAGACAGATGAACAGACAGACAGACCGACCTCCTGCTCTGGCTGGGGGTGGCACGTGAATGCCTCTGCAATGCGGGTCTATGATTTTACAAATAACAGTGACAAAACGACAGACACTTACTTTTTCAGAGCTTCTCTGAGATTCTTAAATCTGCCCTCAGATGACACAAGCTTTTGGAGCTTATCAATCAAAGCTTTAGTCTAGAAGGAATCAGAAGCATTTACTAACACACAGCACACACCAAGGCCCGGGACCTCAGGCCCACACTCCAGCATGCTGCCCGCCAGGGTTCCAGAATTGCATTCCCTTGGGATCTGGCGGCCTCCCGTGTTTGGGCACCTTGCTCCTGAACTCCTCAGGAGTTGGGCATGGGTCCTTGTTGAGTGTGCCTGTGCTCACACATCTCTCAGAAGCAAGGAAGTGGATGTGAGGGACCTGAGTGTGGATTTGGCCCTGGGAAATGTTGCAGGAGCCCGACACCTGGGCAGTTTAGGACTTGCTGGGTGACTCCCAGGAGCCTATGCTGAGAGCAGGAAATGGCAGATTTTTGATTTTCCTGATCTTTCTCATGAACTACACCCAAAGGATGTGACCCTCATCTCACTTGTTCCCTTTTTCACATCAGAAACACCACCCAAATTTAAGGATCAAGAAAAAAGATGGGAGACGAACT
The DNA here is from genome assembly GCF_003255815.1 of Theropithecus gelada. Classification (NCBI taxonomy): domain Eukaryota; kingdom Metazoa; phylum Chordata; class Mammalia; order Primates; family Cercopithecidae; genus Theropithecus; species Theropithecus gelada. The sequence continues at coordinate 55,040,906 of NC_037674.1, forward strand.
GATCATCAGAAAAGAAAAGGCCTGGCTGGAGAGAGGAAGCCCCAGAGCAAAGGGCTTTGCCAAGCGACCCCGCCAGGCCCAGCACACACATCAGGCTGCAGCCGAGTTTCAGTGGCTGTAGTCTGTCTGATCCACGGAGCGCCCTGGGTCAAGCCTGGCTTTGTGCGCTGTGGAGCCTGAGGGAAGGTCCTTTCCCTCAGGGGTCCTCAGCTCCCTCATTGATAAAATGGTGAGATAGGTTAGAGACTTCCTTTGCAGCTCTGTTCCTCAAGATTCAGAACGTGGCTGAGAAACCACCGGAGTACAGCGGTACGTCGCGCCACCAGAGCCCTAGTCAGCCTGAAGGGGAGACAGGCCCTGGAGGCCAAGCACACGCCCAATCTTGGGGTCAGATTTCTGCTGAGAAACTTGTCTACTGAAAAGGACAATCTAAGTCTCCATTCTGACAGGAGGAGATCTGTGTGTGCTCTTCAAGGGGAAAGAAGGGCTGAACGTACCATTCAGTTCCGTGCCTTATCAACGAGCAGAAAAAGCCTAGCCACCTGGTGTGGACTAATCCTGTTCAGAGCACAACTGTGTTCCGGATCTGACACGCAACAGAATAGCACACAGCACACAGAGTCAAGGCAGATGATTCAGCTTTCACTTGAGATGTCTGCTCTCCAATGACTGGCGAAGGCTGGATGCCCTGGCCCACCTCTGTTCTAGATCTCAGCTTCCCTCCTGCACTTGCCCCTTTCCAGAGCTGCACCCTCCTTCCTCTTCCTCTCCATCCACCTGCAGAGGAATGACCTGATATGGCTTGAGGTCAGAGGCGGGGGCTGAGTCAGGAAACCTAGGGCCTCCCCAGCCTCTGTCACCTACCCTTGGCATGCCGACTGGCAAATCACCACTCCTCTTGCCTGTCTGGCCCTCAGGGTCCCCATATGGAAAATGGGAGGGTAAATCCAGGTATGCCCTAGGGCAATACTAGCTCAGATATTCTAGAATTGTGGGAGACACAGAAGCTTGATCAGGAGGTCCCGGTGGCCATGTAGCTCTAGATGAAGTGTCACCGTGCTCTGAGGCCGTGAAAATGTGCAGAAGATATTCCGGGACCAATTTGTGGCTCTGAACTGGTCACATTTTTAACTTCCTCCACATCCCCATGCTTGCTGTGTATGGCTGCTCCTCTTTGGGTTGTCACGCTCTCTCCAGGAAGGAGCTCTATGGCCTGGGAAGCCACAGAATTTTCTCAGCTGCTGCTTAAAAAGTATGTTCCAAGTTGAAGCAGTTCAAGTATCTATCTTCTAGCTGGGCCAGGAGCTTCTATCCTTTGATGCTCCATGGGATACCAAGCCTCTGGGATCTTGGGTGTCTCTGTTAGAGTGTGGACACCAGCAGGCAGAAATGAGGGGCCCTTGGAATATGTGATTGAGAGCAGGGACCAAGCAAGGAGCCTTGGAGTCAATGTCAGGAAGAAAGATGATTTTGTGGTCTCCAAAATTCCATCACTTCCTGTTCACCAAGCGGAAGACTTCTGGCTGGCCAAGAATGTTCCCTCCCAGAGAGGCCAAAATCTACTGTTAGCCAAGGCGAGGCTTTTGTCTCCAGGAGAGGCGACACACAAATCCATGTTAGTCATTGTACTGTCCTATGGAAGAGCATCATCATCAGATCCTGTCTTGAGGGTTTTTTTTTGTTGTTTGTTTTTTCAAAGAGGATGGGGAGAGGGGTTAAAAGAAGAAAGGGGAAATGAAAAGTCCCAAATGAAACCCAGCTGCCTGACTCTTGCCAGGGGCTGAACCAGACTTGGACATAATGCTTTTCTGCTATGGTGAGCACATTTAAGCGAGCAATAAGAACTGGCTGCTGAGGTTACAGTTCAGGCCATCTAAGAAACGTGGCCATTTCGGAGGGTCTCCAATGTCCATGGGACGCCTGTAGAGAGATAATGAACTGCCCCTGGCAGATGCTGAGCAGGCCATGACCAGGAACTCCCAGAAGCTCCTGGGGCCAGGTGCTGTGCAGACACACAACCCTTACACGGCTGGGGGCTGCAGAAGACAGCTGGGTCCAGACTGCCATAGAGGGTGGAGACCTCATGCGGTGCCAAAGGCACTTTTGATTTTTGAACCAGGCCAGCTGACCCTAAGTCCAGAAAGACATCCTAGAACACAGGCTGAATCACATGCCCTGACCACCGAGTGTCCTTGATTTGCACTCTCTGCAGAGAACAGAAGATTTCAGGATGGCCAAGCTCATTCCCTCCCAAATCCATGAGGAAGGTGATGCTGGAGATCGAGACCAAGAAATGCAAGGAGTGTGGGTTCCAGGAAGCCTAAGTGGGGTGGGAAACTGAAGCCTGGTCTCTAGGGCCTCTGGAAAAGATGATGTCATTCCCATAGTACAGGGGAGAAGGAGAGAGAGATTTACCTGGAATGGGCCCCCAGATTGTGGCAAGGGCCCTGCCTGAACCTTGACAAGCCAAATGAGGTTGGGTGACTTGGAGGTTCCGCAGAGCCTTGCTCAACACCTGCCTCTAGGAGTTCATGACAGTATGTACCATGTTTGGCTGGATGTGCCTGCAGCTCTGAGCTCCTGTGCTCCTGAGCTCTGCTCTTTCCTGGAGCCCGCAAACAAGAGTAGCATCTTTTACGGTCCTTGACCCCAAGCCTGGCATCTCTGTGTGCCAAGAAGCAAAAGGCCCAATCCCACTGGATTGTAATGGGGTGTCCCTGCATGTTCTGTAGTCCTGCTGTCATCAGGGGCTGGAGTGACCAGAAGGTGGGGGAAGGGTAGCAGAGATGTCCCAAGACTTTCCTGAGTTTGGCTGCTAAGTAGGGAGGATTATGGACATGCCGCCTGCTTGGTGGGTGGAATCAAGACCTGCCATTGACATGAGGAGGGTAGTGAGGAGCAGGTGATAAAGAGAACAATGAGGGTGACACAGTATGCAAGTCCAGAGTGGCCCAGATGAGACAGGGCCCTTGGAGCCATTGGATCCCACACAGCCCACCCAGCGGTAGGATGACAGACACTGCTGCCAAGGGATCGTGCTTGGGGGCTTGCCCTGTCTACTGGGGGTGCTTGTCCGGCCTCCTGCACACATGCAGGCTGGGGTGGGGGCATCTACCAAGTGCACTAAGGAAGTGGTCCAAGTGCCTCATTGTGCTCTCCTATAAGGAGCACTGGTCCCTCCTGACCCCAATGCCTGCAACTTTATTCCTGAGGAAGAATCTATCTTATGGTTTTATGTTCATGTTTTATGTTTATGACTTTTCAGATTCATGTTCTGAGTGAAGAGGGATCGAGCCCACATTTAAGGTGATCAACTAGCTGACAGGCTCCAGGGAGCAGCTAATTCTCTGTGGCCAGAAGGGCAGGTGAAATCAGAATCCTGGGAAGGGCTTGCAGGATCATCTGACGGAAGGGTCCTCTGATGGAAGGCTCACCTGACCACGGTCTCAGCTGCCCTGCAGATCCCCATAAAGCCACCACTCTCGCCCCAACTCCAGAAGAAAAGTGTTGGGACCAATAATCACCAACATATTCTTTCCACTTTGAGGTTTTAATTACTCAAGTGGGAATTACAGTCCCACAGTCTCACTGCCACATCTGTGGGCCTGCTATCTGGTCCCAGGTGATATACGGGAAGTGATTCTCTGTTTTACCTGGGAGTGTTAGACCTCAGCCCAGTCCTTTGCCCACTTGTAGATGCCCAGTGGCCAGCCCACTGGTCTTCCTGCCCCATCCCCAATCCAGCCCCAGGAAGGCAGTGGTGCCAGCCTCCTGCCCGCACCTGCTTAGAGACTTTGAGCCACGTCTTTTTGAGCCGGAAGATTGCACTGCGGTTCATGGATGAGGTGATCTCCAGCACAGCATTGTAGTTGTGGAGGCAGCGGCAGATGTCAGCCACGGCCACCCACTTCTCGATGGCGCTCACCCTGGCATTGATGTCCTCATTGCGGATGATTTCTGAAGCAATCAAGTTACTGATCTTTAAGCCAATGCAATAAGACAGGGAAAAAGAGGAGTAAGTATTGCAAAGATGATAAATAATCACTATTTGCAGATATAATTGCCTGTTTGAAAATACAAGAAGGAATTGGACAACTGTGAGAACAATGAACAGAGCTTGCTAGGGTTGCTGGCTAAAGGTTCAATATAGAAAAATGAAAAGTTTATATATACATTAGCAATAATCAATTAGAAAATACAACAAAAATACAACCTTCCAAATAACAATGGGAATTTGTAAATACCTAGGAACTTAATGAGAACTATGTAGGATGGAAAAAACAGGTCACCAAAGGATATAAAAGGCTTGAATAACAGAGAAAGAGATCAAATTCCCAAATGGGAATGTAAATATGTCATTTTTCTGAAAGCTGATACATGTGTTTAATGTAATCCAATAAAACACTCAGGCCTGGTGCAGTGGCTCACACCTGTAATCCCAGCACTTTGGGAGGCCGAGGCGGGCGAATCATTTGAGGTTAGGAGATCGAGACAAGCCTCACAAACATGGTGAGACCCTGTCTCTACAAAACACACACACACACACACACACACACAAATTAGATGGGTGTGATGGTGCATGTCTATAATCCCAGCTACTCAAAAAGCTGGGGCAGGAGAATTACTCGAACCCAGGAGGTGGATGTTTTAGTGAGCTGAGATCGCGCCGCTGCACTCCAGCCTGGGTGACAGAGCGAGACTCCATCTCAAAAAGAAAAACAAAAAACAAAACAAAACAACAACCCTGCAAACAAACAAAAAACCAAATACCAATGAGAGCTTTCTCTAGAAAAGTAATTATAGACAAAGTAATTCTAAAGTTCATCTGGAAGAACAAATAGTTAGAAGGGGCCAAATTCTGAGGGAATCCCCCATCACACAACTAGAGCTTGGACAGGACACACTTTGAAGCACTGCTGGTCTCACATACACAGTAGAAGATATCTTCTAGGACTCCATCTCCAAACATGACATGCACATGAACCAATCAAGGGCAGGTTGGACCTGGAGCAGCTGGGGGCGGGGGTGGGAAGCTGGGGCTAGAACATCAGGGAATTAGAATTGCAAGAGGCTGGAACAGCAGGAAGCAGTGGGCTTTCTGGTACATTCTTTTGTCACTTCCTAAGACTTTTTTTGTTTTGTTTTGTTTTTTGAGACAGAGTCTTGTTCTGTCGCCCAGGTTGAGTGCAGTGGTGTCATCTCGGCTCACTTCAACCTCCGCTTCCTGGGTTCAAGCGACTCTCCTACCACAACCTCCCAAGTAGCTGGGATTACAGGCACACACCACCATGCCTGACTAATTTTTGTATTTTTAGTAGAGATGGGGTTTTACTATGTTGGCCAGTCTGGTTTCGAACTCCTGACCTCAAGTGATCTGCCCGCCTCGGCCTCCCAAAGTGTTGGGATTACAGGTGTGAGCCACTGCACCCGGCCTTTGTGACTGTTTAATTATTTTAAAATAAAAAATTAAAAAAAAGACTACTACTTTAAAAAAAGGCAATAAAAGGACATTTATAGATGAATTAAATATTATAGGGCTTTATTGCTAAGAAACCTCAAAAATAATTTCTAAAGGATGCTCATCAAGAAGAATGAATTGTAAAACTACTTAAGAATGGAACTACTACTTAAGAACTACTACTTATTATCAGGAAGGATAATAACGCACAGTAGTACATGTATTATATTTCTTAATTAAATTGAAGTTGTAGTTAAATGTTTTTCCATCGAGAGAACATGGAACTTAAAAACAGTTTTATATAAAAGTGATACTAATTTTTGAAATAAATAGATCAGTCAAATCTTCCAGAGAAGAAGGATAAAAGGAGTATCTGCCAGTTCATTCTATGAAGCCAGTATTACCTTGATACTGAGACCAGAAATGGATAACAAAAGAAAGGAAAGCTACACACCCTTTTGTTTAATATACCATGACCACATTGGGTTTATCCCTGGAATGCAAGGATGATTGAATATTAGAAAAAAAGTATAATTGTCATTTACTATATCAACAGATTAAGGGAGGAAAACCATATGACCATCTCCACGGATGCAGAAAGAAATATTTGATAAAATTCTGTATTTGTTCATGGTTACATCCATTAGCACCCAAGGAACAAAAGCTAATTAAAAAAAAAAAACCTGGTAAAGAAACAAACATCATTCCACATAGGGAAATATTAGAAGCATCTCCTTTAAAACCAAGAAGGTGGCCAAGTGCAGTGGCTCACACCTGTAATCCCAGCACTTTGGGAGGCTGAGGTGGGTGGATCACCTGAGGTCAGTTCAAGACCAGCCTGTGCAACATGGTGAAACCCTGTCTCTACTAAAAATACAAAGATTACCTGGGTGCAGTGGCGTGCACCTGTAATCCCAGCTACTCGGGAGGCTGAGGCATGATAATCGCTTGAACCTGGGAGGTGGAGGTTGCAGTGAGCCGAGATTATACCACTGCACTCCAGCCTGGGCAGCAGAGTGAGACTCTGTCAAAAAAAACCCCCAAAAAAACCAAACAAAAAAAAACCCCCAAAAAACCCCACAAAAAACCCAAGAAGGAGACACATGATCACCATGTCCATTCCACGCTGTCCTGGAGAGAGACGGGACTAGGGTGAGGCAGGCGAGGTATGGGGTACAAGTGCAGAAGGGTAAGTAGTGCCTTAGATTTTGCTCTCTGGGGACCTTGCTTGTCTTACCCCAGTACCCCAGCTTGGCCATGGTCCTGAAGATCCTGGCCAGTACCAGCTAAGAGGACAAAGACATTAAAGGCAAAAGGACCAGAAAACAGCAAACAGAACTGTGCCAGGGAGAGACGAGGTAAATCGCTATTGTGCCAGCACATGTCCTGTGTATCAGAACCAAATGGTGGATTTGAACAGAGATGGCCAAATGCCAGGTCGTTACAAGGGCAGCTTCTCAGGTAGACTGTGTGCGTTCAAAATTGTACTCTGCTGTGTAATGTTGGGGATGAAATTTCCCCTCCTCGAGCCTCAGTTTCTTCATCCACAAAGTGGGAATGGCAGGATTAAATGAGATGATGCTTTTGAAGCACAGCGTCTAGCATGGGCTGAACACTCAATGAATGCTCACTTCATATTCTTGTCTTTCACTTGCTTGACTCCTGGGCACACAGTGGGACAGGGGAAGGGAGGGGACGGTGATTTGCTGCCTGGTGCTGTAAGGTGTGGTCAGATCAGGCCTCTGTCAGGATGTTTCCTGAGGCTTGGTCTCTGTCCCTCTTTCTCTCCTGAGAGGCACACAAGTCTCCTTTCTGCTGCTGTGCTTACTGCAGGAGCCACTGGGTGCCCGGGCCTAGGAGGCCCCAGAGGGCTCCTGCCCTGAGCTGCAATCCCTGGGTCTTTCTTGTTTCTTCCAGGCTGCTGAGGATCCTCCCAGGATATGGTGTGCTGGGGGCTGGGGCTGGTGGGATGTGGCCCTGGCCAAGGTGGTCAGGGCAAGTGGAATCATGTGCTCCCACCACCGGCCCTCAAAGGCTCTTTCCTCGTGTTGATGATTAAACTCAGAAGAATGAGGATGCTGAGTGCAACTGTTCTCAGGGCTGTTACGAGGCTGGGAGTGACCCATCTCTGTGGTTCAGGGGCTGGAACTTGCGCAAATGTGGGGAAGTTGCTGGGAGGGATTTTTTTCTTTCTTTTTTTTTTTCTCACACAGCTGATTTGCACTGTGCAGCAATGAAAGTCATGAGCCACCATGCACCAGTTAGGAGACCTCAGCATTTGCCCCTCCAGAGCCTTGGTTTCTTTGTATCTAAAAATGTGAGGACAGCCCCCATCTTTTAGTTGATGTGAGCTTTCAATGAGATTACTATGCACAAAATGCTCAGTGCTAGGCACGAGGTAGGCACCCGGTTAGGGGGCAGTGGATATTCTTAGTAAAGAACATTGCAAATGCTCCCTGTGGACATGAATTGAGCCTCAGAAGGCTCTGGGACCTGTCTGGCCCCCAGTTCTCTGCCGCTCCCATGTTTCTCTGAGAAGGGATTCTGGGAGCTGGGGGTGTGTGATGCACCCATCTCAACTTAGTGTGCTAATCAGTCAGTCCAGACGCTTTGAGTCGCTTATGCCAGGCCAGTTTGCAGGCCCAGTGCTTGGTCCCATCTCAACAGTTCTTCCCCAGGAAAGCTGGGGCTGGGAGGTCTAGAGGAGGGGGCTGGAGGAGCTGGATATTGGATCATCTTGATCCTAACTGGGGACATTCAGGAGCCTTAGTCTGGCTCAGCACTGTGGCCTCCTAACATTAAAGAGAATTAGACATTCACTTTCAGGGTAGCCGAAACAGCCAAAACATTAGGAGATTCTGAGGGTTCTGGATAATGTATGAATTAGAGGGAAGCTGTCTGCCATTTGATGAGGTTAAAAAATAGGAAGCATAGCAAGGTCTTCATTGCTTTCCTTCTAATCCTTCATTCCTTTCTGTTCTCTTTGCCGCAGACTCCCCAAACACCCTGCTCTGAGGAGTGACCCCTCTTAGGAATCACAAGTCCTGGGTGAGGGCTCGTGGAGAGCCAATGCTGGGCTGAATGTCTTTAGATGAATGCCCAGTTAATCATCCTACGACCATTCTATGGTCAGCCCCACTTAATAGGAAAAGAGACCGAGACCGAGACCGAGGTGAGGCAACCAACCCAAGGCCACATGGCAAGGGGTGGCAGGGCTGGAGAGGACCCAGCAGTCTGGTTCCAGCCAGGTGTATAGCCCATTCTCTACCCAGCCTCTTGAGCATCTTGCCAAAGAAAAACCTCAGTGAGAGAAGCGCTCCCATCCATACTCACATCATTGAAGTGCTTGGTGGTTTTCATGATATAAGGGGTCCTTTCATTCTTTTCCAGTTTCATCCATCCTTGTCCGAAGAACTCCCTGTGGGAAGTAAGGGGAGACCCAGGTGGAGGAGGTGAGGTTTGCCTTGCTGATTTCATTGCTCCATGCTTTTTATTTTATTTTTATTTTTTGGCTTTTTGAGCCTGTCATTTTGGGGGAATGACTTTCTGCAGAACCCTGGAAGGAAGGAACCCTGGGCTGAAGTCCAGCTCTGCCTTGTCGCAGCTGTGTGGCCTCAGACAAACCCTTTATAGAGCAGGGCTTCAGTTTCCTCATCTGTAAAATGGGAATAAAGACGATCCTTTCCTCACAGGGTTACTGGGAGGCTGAAATAAGGTGTGGGAAGGCACACACCTTATTGTGAGGTACAGTGGAAATAATTTGTTATGAATCTTGTTTTCTGACAGGGAGAATTCACATTTTAGTCATTGCAGCAGCTGGTCTGTAGGATGAGGGAATAGAAGACCCTAAAAGGGGGCAGATAAAAGGCTTAAAATGCCTGCAAGCCAAGCCACAGGCTCCTGACATCATAAAGTGACAGGGAGAGGGGACCTTGGCAGAGCCCTGTGGGCAGAAGGGGCCAGGGGAGGTGATCTGTGTTTGAAAACATATCCCGCTTCTCCTCCTACAGGGACATATCAGGAATATCAGCTGCTTCTATGTCCAGGAGATGTGACAGGTTTCCAAAGTGCCGACGCTCTCTATTTACACGAGGCAGCACCCATGCTGGGGAGGGCTGCGAGAGTGCCAGGTGGAGCTGAGGCCAAAAGCCCCTCAATCATTCAAATCCGGCAAGCTCAATTTTGGGAAACCATTCTGGGACCATTGTTAGGAACTGAGACATATTTGTTACAAGGATGCTTACTGCAGCGATAAATATAAAAGTGGAGACTGAAAACACCCTCGTGGCTTAGTAACACACTGTTAGAGAATGCTGTGTACTCATTAAAAATAATGTTTACAAATGCCATTTTGGCATAGCGTCAGAGGAAGGAAGAAGGATACAAAATTATAAAAGTAGAATAACTGCAATGAACACCAGGGATGACTGAGGCCAGAGCAGGTAACAGCAGGCCTTGGGGCTTCTTCAAAGTCCACATCTGTCCCCTAAATCAGCTCCTGGAGGTCACTGGACCCACACACGCACCCACGCTCATACCTGTGTGCACAGTTTCTCACAGGTACGTGTGCACACATACATGAACACATGCTCTTTTCTAGATACTGTCTTTCTAGGAGCTCTGAGTTAGAGATGATTCCAGAAAAGTGTGTATGTGCAGCTGACAGGTAAGGAGAGAACTTGGTGGGCAGGAACAGAAACAGGCTTCTCCGTCATTCTGCGGACCCAGGCACTATTGTTTTAAGCTGTGGAGGGTCCGCACAGCTCTGGAAGTTCACTGCATATGCTTCTGGGGTGCTGTCCAAGACAGTGCCTGAGGAAGCGGGGGGAGGCAGGTGCTGCCTGCAACACTTACTCATAAGGAATCTTCTTGAAGACGAGGTGGTCTAGCAGGGTCAGCTGCTCCGCAATCTCTAGGGCCGAGTGGTTTTCAAAGGGCTCAGCCTTCACGCCTTCAGCCTGGTTTTGAGTTAGGGGAGCAAGGTTTTGAGTTAGGCCCACGACGAACACCTCCTGGATTCTCAGCTGCCTCTCTGGGGGTTTCTCCCCCTCGAATTTGGTGGGCGGGTGGATGGGGTATGATGAGGGAAGGTGGAGGGAAGGGAATGGAGGGAGATGGGCCCCGCCCTGTTGTGCTGGTGTGTGCAGCCCAGTGCTCGGACCGCCCTCACCCACCCTGCCAGGGAGCTCCCAGCACATGCATGAGACAACCGATGTTTCCAGATGTGAACTACTGGCCCAAGTTGCTAAGCTGGAAGTGGGCTGACTAGGACTGGAGCCCAGGTCATCTGACTCCAGGCTGTGCCTGGCCACTCCCTTTAGGGTCCGCCTGAGCCAACAACTGGCTCTATACAATTTCCTTTTGAAACTAGCAGGTGTGGACTCCCAGGCGTGATTAGCTCCTGGGATGGTCCTGTGCTTAGAAGACAGCTGACCCACCTTAGTCCTGGGCCTTAGTCAATGTCTCTGGTCCCCAGGGGCCACCCTTGGATACTGTCATTAAGGGTGTCCACTACTTGGGCCCTATGATCAGAGATCTTCAGGGAAACGTTAGCCAGGGGACAGTGATGCCCATGGCAGGAGATAGATGAGAGGCGGACATGGGGAGGCCAGTGTATTGGGCACAAAGGCCTCGTGGAAGGTCTGCTGGATCTGAGTGAGGGGTGCTGGAAGGCGGTGGGTAAAGGGACAACTATGTTGGTCTTGGGAGAAGCCTGTTAGGAACAAGAATCCTCTCCCATCACCACCTCAGGACCAACTGGGCCACACAGGAGGAGAGGAGAGGGGTCAACTCCTCGGGCAGCAGGTGCTCCAACAGATGACTGTCTCGTGTGCCTCATGCCTTCGCTTTCTCATGCTCACTTCACTCTGTCCAGAAATCCTAGTGGGCTGGGCTGAGCACCCACAAGCAGCCCATCTGCTGGGTCCCAAAGGAAGTGGGGCCATCCCTCCTAAACTAAGTGTCTCCCTTCCTCCCATTTCCTCCTCAGATGAGCACTGAGGTCTGCACCAAGGCCTCGCCACATGCTGAGACAGAAAGGCAGGAAACACAGGCCCTGACCTCAGGGAGCTCCAGCCTAAGTGGTTCCAAGTCATGTGAACGGAGTGAGGACCGTGGAGGAAAACAGCCTCTGTGTGTGCCGTGTGGGTGCTGTGTGTGTGGTGTGTATGGGGTGTTTGTGGTGTGGGTATGTGTATGTGTATGTGTGTGTGTGTGTGGTGTGCCTGTGGGTGATGTGTGTATGTGGTGTGTGGTGTGGTGTGTATGTGGTATGTGTGTGTGTGATGTGTGTGTGGTGTGGTATCTGTGGTGTGTATGTGGTGTGTGTGTGGTGTGTGCGTGTGTGGTATCTGTGGTGTGTATGTGTGTGTGTTGTGCGCCTGTGTTGATGTGTGTCTAAGTGGTGTGTGTGGTATAATGCGATGTGCATATGGTGTGTGTGTGTGTATGTGTATGCATATGTGTGGTGTGGTATGTGTGTATGTGGTATGTGAGTGTTGTGTGCGTGGAGTGTGTGGTGTGGCGTGTGGTGTGGTGTGTGTGTGGTGTGTGTGTGTGTGGTGTGTGCCTGTGAGTGATGTATGTGGTATACGTGGTGTGTGTGTGCATGGTATCTGTGGTGTGTGTGGTATCTGTGGTATGTGTGTGTATGTGGTTGTGTGTGGTGTGCACCTGTGTGGGTGATGTGTGTGTGTGTATGTGTGGTATGTGGTGTGGTATCTGTGGTGTGTATGTGGTGTGGTGTATGTGTGGTGTGTGGGGTATGTGTGTATGTATGTGGTGTGTGAGCACTGTGTTCGTGAAGTGTGTGTAGTATGTGTGTGTGTGTGGTGTGATGTGTGTTGTGTGTGTAGTGTGTTGTGTGTGTGGTGTGGTATGTGTGTTTGCTGGGTGTGTGTGGTGTGTGTAGTGTGTGTGGTGTGTGTAGTGTGTGTGGTGTGTGTTTGGTGTGTGTAGTGTATGTGTGGTGTGTGTGGTATGTGTGTTTGCTGGGTGTGTGTGGTGTGTGTAGTGTATGTGTGGTGTGTGTTTGGTGTGTGTGGTGTGTGCTTGTGTGTGGGGTGTGTGTGTGTGGTGGCTGTCGGTGAGTTTTTCCTGGCAGAGCTGCTCTGGGCAGGGAGGGGTGTGTACAGAAACCAAGGTGCAGGAGTATGGATGTTGGAGGACATGAAGCCTTTGCGGATGTGGAGAGGAGAGTGGCAGGGCCACTGGGATGCCAGGTTGTAGTGAGAGGACCCAGGCAGGGGATCCCCTGTGTGCTCACAGGGAGGGGACCTTCAGCTTCTGAAGCAGCTGAGTGAATACAGGTGGGCAGCCCAGCCACCTTCCCATCTGAGGGTACCTTCCCATCTGGTGCCCTGGGGTCGGGCTGAACTGACAGGGCCAAGGGTAAGCTCAAGGAGCTGGGTGGCTTATGGCCCAGAGGCCCAGGCACTGTGGGGCCCAGAGGCCTGCACCAGAACCAGTGGCCAGAAGACGCGTTCTGGCCAAGGTGGGGTAGTTGGCTCCTTTCCCTGGGGTGGCCTGGGAAAGAGGGTGACCCTGGAAGCAGAGGTCAAAACTGACAACTTCCTCCACCTTTTATAGGCTTTTGAAAATCCTCGCTGTCTCTAGTGAGGCCGCGGGGTCCTCTCAACCCAGATCTGCCCCACACGCGCTCTGGGGACAAGAGCGGGCAGCTCAGCGGCTGTTTGTTCTGGAAGAACCTCAGGCTGTTCACGAAGGAACAAGGGGCCCTCATGCTCTTGAGGGGTAAACATTCCAGGTGGGCCTCTTCTGGGAAACAGGAGCAGAGTGCAGTCAGCTTCCCTTCAGCTGCCAAGAGGAGCACTTCTGTCCTGGGGTTTACCCAGCATTCTGGCCCCAAAGGGTCAGTCTGGAGGAAGTAGGGTCTGGGCACCGTCAACCTCCCTGCCTAAGGAGCACGTGTGGGTTCCTGGGGGCCCAGCCCTGCAGCGCTGCTCTGGGGGCAGAGTGTGGGCAGAGTGCTTACAGCTTCATAGGTGCCCTCACCACTTCCGGGAACCAGGAGGGCAACATGGGAGGAGTGGGGGCAGCAGGGGCCCAGAGCCTAGAGTCCCAGGTCCTCATGCTGGCTACTTCCAACAGACTGAAGGTCACTCAGCCAGCAAGGGGCTGAGCCAGCATGGCGCAATCTCTGCCTCTGGTGGGGGTGGTGTGGTCAGAGTGAGTCTGTCTTGAGCATCCCTGGCTGCTGCGATGCAGGGGCCAAGAGCTCTGGGGTGGCTTATGATGGTATTCTGTGGTGCATAGCACTGACTTGGAAAAAAGTGGGCTGTAGCAGGACACTGGAAGTGCACAAGACCATCATTCCCTTACTCCTTGTGGAATGCCACGATGAGCTTGGCTTTGTTTGTGGTAAGCACAGCTCTCTCTCTGGGGTCCCATCATTTCTGGGCAGGTTGTGAGCTGCTGCCCGACTTCTGAGGATGAGGCAGTGTGGTAGATGGAATGAGGGAGAGTTGTCACTCTGGAGTCAGCCAGACCTGGGGTGAAGACCAGCTCTTACACTGCCACTAGGGCCTCCCCTTGAGCCTTCAGAGGGAGCATGACCCTTCCAACACCTTTTTTTTTTAGATGGGGGTCTCACTCTGTCACCCAGGCTGGAGTGCAGTGGCTCGATCTCAGTTCACTGCAACCTCTGCCTTCTACGCTCAAGCAGTCTTCCCACTTCAACCTCCCAAGTAGCTGGGATCACAGGTATGCGCCACCATGCCTGGGTAATTTTTTGTATTTTTGGTAGAGATGGGGTTTCACCATGTTGCCCAGGCTGATCTTGAACTCCTGACCTTAAGTGATCTGCCCACCTCGGCCTCCCAAAGTGCTAGGATTACAGGTATGAGCCACCGCGCCTGGCCTCCCTCTCACATCTTAATTTCAGACTCCAGAACTACGAGAGAATAATTTTTTTTTTTTTTTTTTTAAATGAGACAGAGTCTCCCTCTGTTCCCTAGGCTGGAGTGTGCAGTGGGTGATCTCGGCTCACTGCAACCTCCACCTCCTGGGTTTAAGCGATTCTCCCGCCTCAGTCTCCTGAGTAGCTGGGGTTACAGGCACCTGCCACCACACCTGGCTAATTTTTGTATTTTTAGTATTAATGGGGTTTCACCATGTTGGCCAGGCTGGTCTCCACCTCCTGACCTCAGGTGATCTGCCCACCTTGGCCTCCCAAAGTGCCAGGATTACAGGTGTGAGCCACCGTGCTCAGCCCATTCCTGTTTTTTTAAGCCACCCAGTTTGTGGTATTTTTTCACAACAGCCACAGAAAATGAATACGGGTGATGCCTGTACTGGGTCAGGGGTCCTGGGTAGGAGGACGGGGAGGAAAGCCTTGGAAAGCAAGAGGGTGGGCCCGGCTCACCATCTGCGTGATTTCCTCCAGCGTGATCTGGTTGTCACCTGGGTCCTCCTGGGTCAGAGTCCTAGGCAGGAACGAGAAGGCATAGTGAGCCCCACTTCACTCCTCTGCAGCCCCTCCCCAGCTCGGGCAGCCCCACATGGCCTCTGCTCTTACGCCCCTCTGTCCTCGTCATCCCCATTGCCAGGAGCACCCTTTCCTCTTTGTCCTTCACTCTCCTCTTCCTGATGGTTCTCACCCTCCTGGCTGTGGGAGGTCCCCTTCTGGGGCCCTCTCAGCCCCAGGTCTTCCTGCATCTGATTGGGTGGGAATGGCCTTTCTGCCACCTCAGGTAGGGAGCCCTTGAGGGAGGGACTGTGTCTGATTCAGCCCCATAGCTCTGGTGCCAGCATAGGACTGGACATTCAGCAGGCGCTCCTGCGAGCACATGGATGACGGGATGCATGAGAGGAAGGAAGCATAGGGAGCAGGGAGGCAGTATGGCAGCCACAGGCCCAGAGGAAGGACTGCAAGGATGGAGTTGGGATTGCAGAGGAGAGTGATACCCATGGTGGGGAATGAGGGTGGAGCCTCAAAGTCAGGCCAAAGTGCCTCACGCTCACGGTGATGGGCTCAGAGTCACAGCTGGTGAGTGCCAACAGAGGCTGCGGACACTGGAGAACCAGGTCTGGGCTGCATGGGGACAGTCAGGTCTGCAGGCCTGCCGGAGCTGCAGGGAGTGGCTCTCTGGATCAGCCTGGCAGAAGGCATTGTCGTGTATATCTTACAGCTGAGGAAATGGCCCCTCAGGGAACTGCCTCACCTGGGGTCCCGCAGCTGGAGCACGGTGGGCCCATGCTCCCAACCAGGGCAGCCAACTCCAGAGCTTGCTCTTTCATCGCACCCAGGGAACAGGCTCCCCTCCGAGGGTGGCTTTGATCAATATGCTCGGTGGGGGGCTCCACACACTCCTAAGGCCTCCTGGGAGGATGTGAGCGGTGGTTGTGTGCATGCACGCGCGTGCGTGTGTGTGTGTGTGTGTATGTGTGCACACACTCTGGCCTCTGTACTGAAGATGGGGAGGTCTGAAAGAGACTTTAGGACTGTGAGCCTGAGGGAAGAATGGGCCCCAGCATGGGGCCTCAACGGCCTGGCTGGGGAGGAAGACTGGGCACTCTGGTCACAGGCAGGACTTGGTGGAAAGTCTGGGGAAGCTGGGGCCAGGCAACAGGTGAGGAGGAAAGGCCAGGGCCCAAGCCCTCACACCTGGGCTGGGCTGGGAGCAGACAGGCTGAGTCGGTAGGTGCCCGCCACCCACTGAACAGCTTGTAGAAGTGACACCTGTGATCTCACCCCAGCCTTGAAGTGGGTGTTATTCACCCATTTTATGGATGAGGCTCAGAGAGGGGCCTTGCCCAGTTCACATAAGTCACTGGCTGAGCCAGCTCAGACATGGGGTTGCCTGACCCTGACCTCCGCCAGGAAAGGACAAGCACGGGTTTGAGGATAAACAACTTAACTGAATTCAATTCAACAGGCACTCCCTGAGCACCTACAAATCAGGCCTTGCCAGCACTGTTTAATAAATCTCTGCAGTGATGGCAGTGATCTACACCCTGTACTGTCCAATGTAGGGGCTGCTAGCCACATGTCAGGGGTGAAACTGAGGCTGCTGGGCTCATGTCACTGAGGAGCTGAACTTTAAATTTTATTTAACTTTCATTAAGATTTAAATAGCCAAAGCTGGGCACGGTGGCTCATGCCTGTAATCCCAGCACTTTGGGAGGCCGAGGCGGACGGATTGCCTGAGGTCGGGAGATCGAGACCAGCCTGGCCAACATGGTAAAACCCTGTCTCTACTAAAAATAATAATAATAAAATTAGCTGGGCGTGATGACAGGTGCCTATAATCCCAGCTACTGGGGAGGCTGAGGCAGGAGAATTGCTTGAACCTGGGAGGTGGAGGTTGCAGTGAGCCAAGATTGCGCCACTGCATTCCAGCCTGGGTGACAAGAGCGCAAAAAAAAAAAAAAAAAAAAAAAAAGAGTTAAATAGCCTTGTGTAGCTAGCGCCTACCATATTGGATGGCACAGGCTAGACAGGGGGTAGCAGCTGTGGACACACATGCAGAAGTGTGCTGGGTTCTTGCTTCGAAGACATCAAGGTCTGGCACAGGGTGGGGAGAGAGGAAGGAAGGACAAATGGACTACCCAGGCTCGAGCCTGTCCCCAAGAGCTCACCTCTACCCCAGCACTCCTACTTGGGGCTATCCTTGACAAGGGCGCTCTTCACCTCCCTGGCCTCTGACCAGCCCACATAGAGGCAGAAGGCAGGGCTCCTGTCCCAGCAGGCAGTCCTGAGCCAGGAACCAGGTACTGCCTTTACCTGATGATGTTGGCTGCAGCCTTCCGCTCCTGGGTCAGGAGCTCCGGGTCGTGCATGACTTCTTCCAGGAAGCCGATCACCTTGCATTTGAGCTCATCATTGGTTTCAAAGTCCTGCCGGGAAGGCGTGATGGGTGGCTCTGGTTACTGTTTTTGAGCTGCCCTGAAGTGGTTTGGGCCCAGGCCAGAGGAGGGAGCTCCAGTTTCTATTCTGCCCAGGGCAGGCTGACCTGCCTCATTTCCTTTCTGCTGGCTTCCTGGCAGGGCATGAGAGGCTCTCCAGGCCTAGAGAATCTTAGATAAAAGCACTGGGGCCAGACCAAAGCCCATCCTTCAGCTGGCTGCACCCCTGGGCCAGGGAGGCACAAACCTACCTGTACCCCTGCTACAGGCAGGGTGGATAGACAGAGGCCCATTGTCCCTTCCTTGTCCTTGGTTCCCTCCTAGGGAATCTGAGCAGTCCTCTGGGAACATCAGGGTGGCACACTTGATCTCCCTCCCTCCTGCTGCCCCACTGCCAGCCATCAGCTCATTCTGCCCGCAGTTGCTTTTGGAAGGCAGCTGGTTCCTGGGGCCATTGCCTGGTGGTCCCCAGCAGCCTGCCCAGGGAGGGCTCCCACCCACCTGAGAGTGCTTGGACACCCAGTGGCGGAGCACGTTCAAGACACGATTGGTGGCTGCTCTGCGGATCACAAACTCCTTGTCTCCATTCCTCTGGTCTGGGGGAAACCCTGGCAGCATGCGTGGCAGAGGGGAGAGAGGACAGGTGAGGACAAGAAACAGAGCTTGACACTAGCCTGGATTTGCCTCTGGGATCTGGCTGAGCTGGGCTGAGAGGGTCATGGGCAGAGGGATAATAACGTATTTAACAACTAGTGTCTGACCAATAGCACAGATGTCATGGCTTCTCAGTGGACGTGGTCCATGCATGCCCAGCCTCTTCTAGACCTCTCCATCTTTCAAGAGCTGCTGGAAGGTTCAGGCAGCCTCCCAAGACAGAGCCATGCAGGCCCTCCCCAGGGACCAGAGCTCACGGGGGCCCCTATTCCAGTCTCTGCTGCAGGACCAAGGCTGCAGAAGTGGGAGGTGGGAGCATGGGGGAACAGAGGTTCCCATGGGCAATGGGCTTTATGTTGAGTAGAAGTTGGCCAAGTAGCAAAGGGCGACGGGTGGGAAGGAAGGGGCCTCCAGGCAGGAGGGTCAGCACTAGCAAATGCCTGCAGGGTGGAAGTTCGGGGGTGGGATGGATGGCATTCAGTTGGGCGCTGGAAGAGGAGGGTGCAGGGCAGCCTGTGCCCTAGATGTGCAGTGGCCCTGGCTCTAGGTGTGGGGTTCAGGCCCTGGGTGTGTGCAGAGCCCCAACCAGTGCAGAGAGGTGGGGATTGTGACCCCACACCTCCATAAGTGGAAGGTGGTGCCCAAGTCAAAATAATGATTCAGGAAGCTTCGTGTCCAGTGAGTGAGTGAAATCAACTGAAGCAATTTAACAGGACCCACTTGTGCCTTCAGCAGCACACCTTAAACACCCACAGTAGAACAAGTCCCCAGGACCATGCCGGTTATCACCTGCCACTGGGGTTGACCGTGGGGAGGACCCTGTGAGCGGAGACCACCCCACATACCTGCACTGGCTAAGGACATCCTCCGGTACTTCTCCTTGTTTGGGGTGCCCTCGTTGGCCCCCGCGGTTGCTATGGCAAAGGCGGAGGCAGCCGACAAGGCACTGCGGTTATTGTCCAGTTCGCGACAGGAGGTCATGACGACTCCGTTGTTATAGGAAAAGAGCGGGAACTCTGCAGAGAGGAGGGAACCAACCCTCAGCTGTCCCCAGTCCCAACTCCTCAGGCTGTTAGAAAACCAGGGGTCCCGAGGCTAGACCAGCGTCAAGAGCCAGCAGGCTGTGTCTTCAGGGTACGAGGGCATGTCGGGTGGTGCTGGTTTGTGTGTGTGGGTCTCTCTGTGTTAGAATCTCTGGGGAGAGTCACACCACAACACCCTTAGGGCTGCCCCAGGATGGGGAGCACCCTCCTGCTTCTGAAGAAGGTCTCCAGTCACCCCTTCCATCTTTCTGCAGCTCTCAACCCCTTCACTTCTCAGGTCCAGCTGGGCACGGGCCTGCCTGAGGGCAGCGTCATGAGTTTTCTTACTCTCTCAGTCTACTTGGGATTAACACATAACCTGTTCAATGTCTGACATCCATAACAATTCATACTGATGGGCTCGTGGGCACAGTGGGATGGAGAGAGGATGGCTCCTGGAGTCCAGTCACCTAAGTTGAAATTCTCCCTTATTCCCTACTAGCTGTGTGACCTTGGGTAAGTTATTTAACCTCTCTGGGTTTCAGCAATCTCCTTTGAATAACAGGGATAAAGCTTCAAAAGGTGGATATAAAGATTAAAGGCGATAACATAGATGAAAGTACTTTGTATTAGGTGAAAAGCTATATAAATGCTATGGAATATCATTGCTATTAGTAATAACAATAATAATTTTTAGTAGTAATGACAGGAGAAGCCTACTCCTGAAACCTTTGGTTTCATCTTGTCTCTGGAAAGCAATCCAGACTAAGACAAAATAGCAGTATTTATGCTGTGAGGCACAGATGATTTATTTTAAGGACTCACAGCTTATTTCTGAAATTTGGCTCTCCTAAGCTCTGTTCTGTGTGTCTGAGCAGCTGTGGCAGGGCTGCAGTGCGTTTGGGCAGTTTCTCTCTCAAGTTCGATGACCCTGTTACCTATTGGGTTTCTTTTGAAGGCCTGGATAGTGGGGAGTTCAGGCTGCAGGCTGCCCTTTGCATGTGAGAGCAGGGGCATTGGAGAAAGCTGTGTGAGGAGGGGCTGCCTGGGAGGTGGGTCCCCTGGGAGCTCTCTCTCACCATTGGGTATCTCACAGCCCCCTTGTGTAGGGGAAAGGGCTTTATGAAAACCAGAGACCAAGACTGCTTCTCAAGGACCCTTCAGGATCAGGAGTCTGAGACTGCAGGTGAGCAATGTCACCGCCTCTTGGAGTCTTTCCCCTTATTTGAAAAACCTGGCCTTTCTGCAAGGTTGTCAAGATGATGAAAGGGGCCTGCGCAGAGCCTGACACGCAGTTCAGGAAGCACCTTCTGAATCAGGATCTTCCATGCATGAGCCCTAGATGCTGAGCTTCCCTGCCCACCTGTGCTGGGTGGGCTCAAGGCAGTCTTGTTTGAAGTTGGGAGAGTGACTTGGTTGAGTTGAAGAGCAGGATCTACCCAGCCAATGTTCCAGTGCCCACAGCCCCTTCCCCCGGGGCGGGGCGGGTGGGTCATGAAACATCAGAAAAGTGACTGCTCTTAGGAGCCACTCATAAAGCATAAGGGATGACACCCACTTGCCTGGACTCAACTTGACCTGCTGCCCTCTCCCAAACTGGAAATCTATTTGTGGTTTTGAATTGGTGCATTGTACCTGAAGAATTTTTGCTTTTGACTGATTTGGGTGTTGTTGGAGATTTAGTTGGTGATGTTTCAGTATCACCATCATCACTCTGGTTTTGATCAGTATCTGACTCCTCTCTCACGGAGACTTCTGAGCCTGGGAGAAAAGAAATAAATAATTTTACTTTTCTCAATTTTAATTTTAAAATTTAAATATCTGTTTTTAAAATTATGTCTATAATTTACTGAGGCAAAACAGAGTAAGCTTGCGATACAGCTGCTGAAGAAAGTTTAATAGCTTTGTTTCCCACAGATCTTATCAGAACCTTTCTCTTGCTAATGAGCACTGTCAATCTCCACGATGGCTTTTGCTCTACCAGGGCTTCTCCAACCTTACCAGACACACCGGGGGATCTTGTCAGAATGCAAATTCTGACAAGATCAGGGGTCTCAGGTGGGGCCTGAGGGGGCTGCATTTCTAACAAGTTCCAGGTGATGGCCTCTTTTTTTTTTGGTGAAGCTTCTTAGTTAAGGTCACCAACTGCTCCAGTTTTCCTCTGCTTTTTACCTATTGCCCCATGCCCCTGGTCACTCTTAAAAAATGTCCTGTCTCGGACAATTAATTATAGAGGCTTCCTAATCTTGGGACACTCATGGTCCACACACCCTGGGGAAGCTGATGAATTATATTAAAAGCGTAGGTCTGGCACAGTGACGTCTTGGTCAGAAACTCTTAACTGCTCTGGGCCTCAGTTTTCCCACATAGAGAGTGGATGTAGTTGCATCTGACCTTGAGAACCCCAAAAAAGCCACAGGTCTTCTCTTTAGACAATAACGTCCACATGCACACACACATGCACACACATATTTATACATACACAAATACACATATACACATATACACATACACACACACACACAGTTTGGCACACAATTAGGTTCATGGGCTCCTGGATCACCAATCAAGAAGCCTGGTAAAAGATAATTTCTCAGGACTGCCTTGCGTTACATTTCAGAATGTGAAATTATAAAATTTCTGGTAGGCCATTTCCTTGGTTATTGACTTTCAGTTGCACGCATCACCCATTAACTGCATGTGCCACAGTGAATGTTACTTGGTAAGGAGCATGGTGGAGGATTTATCTCACCCCAGCTGTGCCCTCTGCTAGGGGTGCCCTCTGCCTTCCCTCTTGACAGCTGAGAGGAGAGAAATCCTTCCCTCTTCAAAGGCCTTCTCCTCAAAGCCTGGGGCATCTGACCAGCCCTGGTTTGCACGTGGGTGTGTGCACATGCTCTCATGTGCTAACCAAGACAACGCTGGTGGCACCCAAGATGTAGCCTGATCAGATCTAAAACAGAATCAGGCCTGACACTTTTAGAACGGTCAGGAAAAACCGTGAGAGTAGGGAGGCTCCAGCCTGTCCTGGAATTATCTCCAGCCTGTCCTGGAATTATCTCCAGCCTCTGTCTCACACCCAGCATTTCAGGTCTGCCTGGCATTCAGCTGTCCCCGAAACACACAAGGCCTTTCTTTTCTTGCTCCTCAGTCATTCCCATCCTGTTCCCATGGTCTAGAATGTTCTTTCCTCTTGGTAAAAATCAAGATCGAACAGTTCTTCCAGGAAGCCTTCTATGACACCCCCAGTGGTGTTCCCACCCCAACCTCTGTGTCCCTCGAGCATCCCCCTATCACACGCCATTCATATCAGGTGTCCACACTTCAGTGTCTGGTCTGAGTCCTCAGCCAGACTGAATCCCAGGGGGCAGGAGCTGCTGACGACATCTTCTCTCCCGGGCCCTGAATGGTCCTGGCCCAGGCCCCGTCCTCTGCAGACATGGACAAACACAGGGATGCCACAGGATGCTGTGGTCAGGGCAGAGGGATGCCTAAATTGCTCATGATGGGAACTGACACTCATCTAAAGTGTGGTGATGCCCTGGGAATTTCTGCCTGCCTCCCGCCGCAGCCTAGGCTCCCACATACGGCTACCTCTCTGCACCGCCCAGACTCTGTGCTGCCTCCACAGTCTGCCTGGTGGGACCCCCAGCCTCTCCCTTCCTTCCCCATGGGAGCAGGAAGAGCAGCCCCGAGGCCTTGCTGGGCCAGGCTGAGCCTCAGTGGGGCTGGGAGGCTGGGGGGCAGCTCCGACGGCATGGCCACTCACTCTGCTTGCTGAGCACCGAAGGGTCTTCGGGCTTCTCAGGGGTCGTATCGCCCTCATCTGGAATCTTGTTGGTGAAGCTGCTGGACACGTAGAGCTTGCTGGTGTCCAGTGTGGCCTTGCTGAAGGGTGACATGGCCGAGTACATGCTGGTGTAGCCATTGGAGTTGCAGCTGAGGGCGGCCAGGTCCAGGGCCTTGCCGCCGGTGATAATGGGGATGTTCAGGGAGAGCTTCCGCCGGCGGCTTGGCGAAGATGTCTTGGTGATGGACAGAGGTGGTGGCGAGGAGAACTTGCGGGTGGCACGTGGGGACTTGGGGGGGTCACCGTACAGAAGCTTGTTGTTCTGGCCACTGGCAAACAGAAGCTCCAGCGACCTGTTGGGAGGGCGGAGGTGGGAGTGAAAATGACAGCGTAGACCTGCCTGCCCTCCTAGGCCTGGGGGCCGTCTCCAGCGGGGTTCAGAGTGGCAGCAATGGCTCCATCATTCTCATGATCCCTGAAACCCAAGCCTGAGCTGATCTTCTGAGCAGGGACAATGTGATTAAATGGCCTGGGGCCAAGGGTCCTGCTTTGGATGGTTTGGTCAGAGGATATGGGGCTTCTATGCTCCGCCCCCCACCCCCTCAGGGCAGCAGCTGCAGCATCTGACCTGAAGTGCTAAGGGTCCCCTGACCTGCAGGCTGTGTCAAACCCCCCTCCGTCCCACACAGGGCCTGCTCCCGCCTACACGCTCTGGCCTCATCTTTAGAGAGGTCCTCAGGCGTGGTTTGTGGAATGAGGAAGCTGAGGCTCAGAGACAGGAAATGACTCATCTGATGCCTCCTACTCTAAACTCAGGGTCCTTTCCAGCTGCCATGAGGCTTGAGTGGCCCTATATGCAAACTTAGGGGGATGGGAAGCTGAAAGTGTCTCCTGCTATCTTCATGACAGGGTCCCACCTCAGGCCAGGCTGGAAACAGGTTACACATCCAGAACAACCATAGCTTGTTTCATCAAGGCTGTCTGCTCCACGTCGCACACAGGACAGGATTTCTCTCTTAACCCTCACTGTTGCCTCAGAACGTAGGCACTTTTAGTCTACAGGATAAGTGTAGGAATGTCATAGGCAGGAAACTGAGGCTCAGAGAGGTTAAGGGACTCAGCCAAGGCCACAGGGCTGAGAGCAGTCTCTGAACCAGCCTCTCTGTTCTGCAGGGCACTGCTGCTGGGCCCCTGGGAATGATCTCAGTGACTTTTAGGGGGTAAATCCATCCTGCATAGGATGTTTTCTTCTGCTTTCTCAGAGCCCTGGGAAGCGGATCATTGAGGTTTCAGAAGTTCAGGGCAGAGAGGCAAGATGTGCCCTGCCCCAGTGAGTCCTGAGGTGGGGGCAGGAGGAGGGAACAGAAGAGGGAATGGGTGTATTCTGGGTCGTTGCATTGCTCTGGAAGCAGAGGTGTGGGTTGGGGGACGAATGGTGAGGTTCCTGGGGAGCCCTGGGGAGCCAGTGTGATTCAGGAGCTCTGCTCCAGGCAGCCCTAGAGCTGAGGCTCTGGCCTCATGTCTTGCCTAGGGTGTTTTGGGCTGGGGCACTCAGAGAACCTCTGAGCCTCTGAGGGCTGGGATGGGCTGTCCACAGCTGGGATCTGGGTAAGTGGCCTCTCGGAAAAGATAACCACCTACCATTCCTGGACGGGCTCCTCCTGGAGCAGTGAGGCCCATCAGGGGCCTGAACCAATCCCTGAACTTGACCTACTACTCGGCAGCCTTGACCAAGTCCTTCATTGCTCCATGTCTCTTGGGAAGCCAGGGCTAAGGTGGCCTGCATTCCTTATGTTGACTCACCCCAATTAGGCCAAAAAGGGCTCCATCGTTTCTCAGAGTAGGAGGTGGTCCAAGCAGAGCAGGGGTAAGATTCCTTTCTCTCTTCCTTTCTTCCTTCCTGCCTCTCTCCCTTTATTTTTCTTTCTCCCTCTCCCTCTCTCCTTCTGTCCTCCCTCCCCTCATTTCCTTTCTCTTTTTTCACCAAAGGAAGCACTGTCCTTTGATGAGGGTGGGACCCTGTGCTTCCAGGAGTGGGGCTAGGAGGTGAGAGCACCCTCCACACCCCAGGATCCCTGCAGGTGGAGATGGAAGAAGCTGAGACCGAGCAGTAGCACCAGACAGGTGAGCTATCCCTACCTCTCTGCAGAAGGAAGCTTGGTTCCAGGGGAGAGGGGGCAGCGGTGGTGAGCGTCACACAGCTCCCCAGCACGTGTTACTGCTGCTCCCCCAGGGACCTTCCGGGTCACCCCCCCGACCCCGTGCATGCTCAGTTTTCCTCCAAGACTTGGAAGCTCTGTGGGCATAGGAGGATAGGGCACCTCAGCCACCTGGCAGGGATGGCACTGATGGGCTTCTTGTAGATGGTAATGAGCTTGTCCAGGACCACGACGGCGGTGGTGAAGACCCGGTAGGAGTGCAGGAAGGTGTTGAGGAAGTCGATGCTCAGGAAGCGCAGGTCTGTCAGCCTCTCCAGCAGCCGCTCCACGCTGGCGTAGCGGATCTGAAGCACTTTGCAGGAGTTCATGGTTTTGCTGAAGCGAATGTCAACATCATCACAATATAAGGAGGCGTCAGACCTGAGAGGGGAGGAAGGATGCAGGTGACGTGGGTCTAAAGGCATCTGAATGGTACCCACCAGGCCTACTCATCACTGCTTCCCCCACACACTGACAGCCCAGGATGGTCTTATTAAGAGAACAAGCTTGGGAAGGATGACATTGAAGGAGGGTACAACTTCGTTTTCCCAATATCCTAAAAACCCTCCATTATAAAACCCCTAGAAGTACAGGAGAAATATTACAAACTTAAAAACGTGTTGTTGAGTTCACAAGATACAAGGAACTCTGTTCACACAAACGTGTACATGGATGGGGTGCAGTGGCTCACGCCTGTAATCCCAGCACTTTGGGAGGCTGAGGTGGGAGGATCACTTGAGGTCAGGAGTTCGAGACCAGTCTGGTCAACATGGCAAAACCCTGTCTGGTAAAAATACAAAAGTTAGCTGGGTGTGGTGGCGCATGCCTGTAATACCAGTTACTCAGGAGGCTGAGGCACAAGAATCGCTTGAACCCGGGAGATGGAGGTTGCAGTGAGCTGAGACTGTGACACTGCCCTCCAGCCTGGGTGACACAGCAAGACTCTGCCTCAAAAAAAAATGTGTGCATGAATGTTCTTAGCAGCATTATTTGTAATAGCCCCAAAGTGGGAGCCACCCAGGTGTCCATCAGCTGATATGTGGAAAAACAAAATGTGGTCTATTCGATCTGGATCTGCTAGCAGCTGCCAAGATGTGAGGACAAAGGGGCTGAGATGGGTGTGAACTTGCAGGGGTCTTGTTTCAGCTGCTTGTGAACTTAAGTTGAGGTCAGCAGCCTTTACAGGCCATAGTGGGAACCAGTGGCCCTGAAGGTTGCTATACCACACAGCGCCCTCTGGTGGTTAAACCACTGGAATCGTGTTTTATTGGTCATCCAACGGGAGCTATCAGGACTCTTCAGCAACTGTGGGTTTTCATTTTTTTGGACATTGTGAGTCTTTGTCATCATGTTTTACTTTTTGTTTTGACTACCAAGAATCTTAGAATCAAATGTAGTGCTCATTTCTTTTTATTTACTTCTTTATTTTTTGTTTGTCCTTATTACATACTGATGGCTGTATCTAGTTTTTTTTTTTTTTTTTTTTTTTTTAAATGAGGCAAGGTCTCATTTGCCCAGGCTGGAGTGCAGTGCGGTGGTGCAATCATGGCTCACTGCAGCCTTGCCCTCCTGGGCTCAAGCGATCCTCCTGCCTTACCCTTCCCAGTAGCTGGGATTACAGGTGCATGCCACTATGCCTGGCTAATTTTTGTATTTTTTGGTAGAGACATGGTTTCACCATGTTGCCCAGGCTGGTCTTGAATTCCTGGGCTCAAGTGATCCTCCCATCTTGGCCTCCCAAAGTGTTGAGATGTCAGGTGTGAGCCACTGTGCCCAGACTATCTAGTTTTTTCTTTTCTTTTTTTTTGGAAATGGAGCCTTGCCCTGTCACCCAGGCTGGAGTGCCTCTGCCTCCACGATTCAAGTGATTCTCCTGCCTCAGTCTCCCAAGTAGCTGGGATTACAGGCACGCACCACCATGCCTGGCTAATTTTTGTATTCTTCGTAGAGACGGGGTTTCACCATCTTGGCCAGGCTGGTCTCAAACTCTTGACCTCTTGATCCACCTGCCTCGGCCTCCTAAAGTGCCGGGATTACAGGCGTGAGCCACTGCACCTGGCTCACCTGTTCTTTCGAGGGTATCTTCTACCTAGGAGTGTAGATAGTGCTCAGAGGAAGCAAGCAAATGGACATAGCCTCCCTTTCACACTGTCTTTCTTAAATGCTTTTCTTTGGAAGCATTCTTGGGATTTGAAATAAACAAACAACTTTTATTGAGCACCTTCAATGAGCAGGGTGGGGGGATTTCTTTTTAGGATGAGAACAATATGGGAAAAGCACAGGGCCTGAAAGAATACTGCAGTTCAAAAAGAGACCATTCCAAAGAAACCGAGGAAATGCTGCCTTCTAAGTTAGCTTTGCTGCAAGACACAAAACGTTTTAGAAAACTCCTGATTTGGTTTCCACCAAGATTCAGGAAAATATACACTGCATCTATGGGACCTCGAGAAGCAACCATGAAGAGGGAGTAATCCGATGTCAGAAGGATTTCCTGGATGTGAAAAACAAGAGTGCTGAATTGAAGGCTGGGATGAATTCAGGAAATGGCAGATCGGACAATCAGAAAATCAGAGTGGTCTATTAAACACATTTGTGGAAGTGCCCTAGAAATCAGAGAAGGACAAAGAGGTTGAAATGAGAGAAAATGGAAGCAACACAGAGTGGACAGAGAGAGGACCTCTCACTACTGTGAGACAAAGTAGCAAACGAGAGAAGCCACGCCTGCTCATTTCTGCTCGACGGCATAACTCCACAAGGCCCCCGACTCTGTGATGATGTGCAGCTCTCTGGAAAGATGCTTTGAGGACAAAGCAGACCAGAGCATATGGCCTCCCAGGTCTCTTGCCTGAGTCTCTATTCTCCCTACAAGATAAATGACCCTCGTCTTTGCCTTTCCCAAACATAAGATGACGTCTGATGGGGTTAGTGAGGACGCCTCTGTCATCTCTAACCAGGTGTATTCTCATGCCCAAACCTTTATGTGATTCTGCTTCAATGTCTCTTCTCAGCAAGTCTGATGTGATTCTGCAGGTGCTGAACCCCCCACCTGCATTTAAGCTGGCTGAAACACTGTGCTGGGATTTGATAGGACCTCCCTGAAGGGCGGCTCCCGGGCTGCCGGCCTCCGTCGACAGTCCTCAGGAAGGCTTCTAAAGAAAATAAACCTGAATTCTTTAAAAGCTTGATCATTTTTCCTTTAGTCAACACTAAAAGTCTCAAAAGGAAGGCGAGAAACTGTGAAGAAGCACTAATAAAAGAAATACTGGGCTGGAGGAAGTGCCTGGGACAGCAACATCGAGTAAGGGCGACGTCCAGCCCTGGAGGCTGAAGGGGTTCAGGAACTGTCTCTCAGATGAAGCCAAGTCATTCCCACTGGGCTGCATGTTTCAGAGGGAGAGGACAGCCACTCCCACATCACGATCCCAAAGCATCCAGCCCAGGCCTGGCATCCAAATAGGGATCATCTGACCCCTCTGGCAAGGGTTTGCTTCTAGCACCTTTTCTGTGGGCTCCTGCTACTGGAGGGGGAAGAGAAAGTGAAGAAAAGCCCCCGCATTCTTTACTCCTTTTTTTTTTTAAGACGGAGTCTCTCTCTGTCACTCTGTCACTCAGGCTGGAGTGCAGTGGCGCCATCTCTGCTCACTGCAAGCTCTGCTGCCTCCCGGGTTCACGCCATTCTCCTGCCTCAGCCTCCTGAGTAGCTAGGACTACAGGCGCGCGCCACCATGCCCGGCTAATTTTTTTTTTTTTTTTTTTTTTTGTATTTTTAGTAGAGACGGGGTTTCACCATGTGTTAGCCAGGATGGTCTCCATCTTCTGACCTCGTGATCCACCCGCCTCGGGCTCCCAAAGTGCTGGGATTACAGGCGTGAGCCACTGTGCCCAGCCCCTTTTCTGTTTTAAACCTCACAATCACTGTTGGTTCCAGTGCCTCTGGTAACTCCAATACTTTTTTTTTTTTTTTAAATTGGGATGGACCCCTGCTCTGTCGCCCAGGCTGGAGTGTAGTGGTGCAACCTTGGCTCACTGCAACCTCTGCCTCCTGGATTCAAGTGATTCTCCTGCCTCAGCCTCCTGAGTAGCT
This sequence comes from Theropithecus gelada, assembly GCF_003255815.1. Classification (NCBI taxonomy): domain Eukaryota; kingdom Metazoa; phylum Chordata; class Mammalia; order Primates; family Cercopithecidae; genus Theropithecus; species Theropithecus gelada. Next base: position 55,069,977 of record NC_037674.1, read on the forward strand.
GGGATTACAGGCGCCCACCACCACACCCAGCTAATTTTTTGTATTTTAGTAGAGACGGGGTTTCACTGTGTTGCCCAGGCTGGTCTGGAACTCCTGACCTTGTGATCTGCGCACCTTAGCCGCCCAAAGTGCTGGGATTACAGAGTGAGCCACCGCACCCGGCCTCTTTTTTGTTTTTTTGAGACAGAGTCTCACTCACTCTGTCGCCCAGGTTGGAGGGCAGTGGTGTAATCTCGGCTTATTGCAACCTCCACCTCTGGGGCTCAAGCGACTCTCCTGCCTCAGACTCCTGAGTAGCTGGGATTACAGGCATGCACCACAATGACTGTCTAATTTTTTGTATTTTTAGTAGAGATGGGGTTTCACTGTGTTGGCCAGGCTGGTCTCGACCTCCTGACCTCAATTGATCTGCCTGCCTCAGCCTCCCAAAGTGCCAGGATTACAGGCAAGAGTCACCACACCCGGCAATATCCCCAATATTCTGTAGAACTATCCTGGACTTCAGCTTCCCTGTCTGTAAAATGGGAGGGTGCATTAAAGTAGGCAGACTGGTGGCAGTGGCCCAGGGCTATGCTTTCAGACTCAACACAAGAGGGTGCTGTGATCCATTAGCAATGTCTGCCAGGGGCTTTGGATGGGAGATGACTGGCTTGAGTGCCAGATACTTGCTATCCCTGCTAGAAAGTGTATTCAGTGCCTTAGAATGTGAACATTTTCTCATTGGAAATTCAGATCTGCTTCTCTCTGATCTTCCAACACTTCTTGATGAATGCTCCAAGTGGTATTCCTGTCTCCCAGGCATCAATGACAGGCCTTGCCTGAAGGGAAAAGGACTTTCTCTTTCTTTTTTTTCCCAGGGACAGTGCCCCCACCTTGAGTCTACCTGCCCTTGAGGTCACATGTTGGGGCAGAGCCTCAGCCCCAGGAGCCTGGCAGGTGGAAGGAGACTTTTCAGTTTTGGGTTGCTGGTGGCTGACCTGAGACCCTGACCACTACATCCACCCACAGAGCTGCTGTGGTAAGGCCTGGATGCATCATGTTAGGGGCTAGTGGGAGTACTTGGGACACGTGCGGTGTATGCCTTTGTCTTGCAAACCCAAAATCAGGATGCTCTTGACTCACAGTCTGAGAGCAGGGAACTGTGCTAGAAACTCAGCATGTTTTGGGAGACATATGGGAGGAATACCCCCAACTCCCCGCCTATCATCCCTACACCTTTCTCCAGCTAGGCTCTCCACTCCCCACACTCCCTATCAGAGTGGCCAGCAGCGGGGAGCCTGCCACTCCCCTGGTTTGTCTCTATCACCTACAGAACAAAGCCCCACTCCTCGCCTGTCACATTACTGTGATCTGACCCTTGCCCACTGCTCCAGCCCCATCTTTCACTACGTCGTATGGATCGCTATATTATTTAAGAAAGTCAAATTGGGCCATAAAAGTAACAGAAATAAATAAGGAAGACAGATGAAGCTAAGTACAGAAGACTTACACTAGACATAGTATACCAAGGAGAGCACCTGCATGCTGAACATAGGAAGGGACAGAGGGACCAAAGGCACTAAATAGCCACAAGGCGCCAAATATTGATGCTATGCTTAATATTCATGAGGCATATGGGACATTCAATATTTATTAGGTCTTAAGTCAGCCACCTGTTGGTGATGGCTATTCTGACCCTCTGTGTCCCCTGCCCAAGAAATGCAGAGAAAGGTGTAGCTGTTCTCCAGGTGAACTGATGGCTGCAGCTGTGGCCAGGCACTCGCCCCTACACCGGGGAGAGGGCAAGTCTGTGCCACTGGCCCAAGTGTTTTCCATCGCATGGGCTCCTTGGTTCAAACTTCACTCCATCAGCAGCTATCCCATTTCCTTTCCCTGGTGTCTTGCTATGTGTTTGTAATTGATACACCATTAGCCAGGTGTGGTGGTGCACACCTGTAGTCCTAGCTACTTGGGAGGCTGAGGTGGGAGGAACACTTGAGCCCAGGAGGTTGAGGCTGCAGTGAGCCGAGATCACACCACTGCACTCCAGCCTGGGTGACAGAGTGAGACCCTGTCTCAAAAACAAAATCAATACTCTAGGCCCCAAAATGAAGCATCTTAACTTAGCCTATGAATCTGTTCCAAAGCCTCTAGAATAGTTTGTCTGGTAGTGTACTTGGAGACCACAACTGCATCAAAGTCATTGCCTTCATGACATGTCACTCTCCCCAACCCTGCACTCTCCCCAAACACCATGCACTTTTTTGCCTCTGAACCTATGTTCATGCTGTGCCCTCTTCCCAGAATGCCCTTCCCCCTCAGTCATTTAGCAAAGTCCAACTGATCCTTCGAGGCCAGCTCTGATGTCCCGTTCCATAAGAAACCATCCTTAACTGTGCCAGGTAGATCTGTCACTCATCCTCTGGACCTCACCTGGATTACACAGATTCCATTCTGCAGCATGCGCTACACTGCTTTCTAATAATCTCTCTATGTGTCTCTCTCTCACTAAATGATGAATTTCCCGAGGACAGAGACCCCACCTGCTCATTTCTGCTTCCCTGGTCCCCTCACTGGTCCTCTGTGAAGGAAGCCAGGCTTTAGATTGGTAGCAGATGGGTCCTTAAAGTTGTCATTTTAATCTGGACATTCCATTCACTTTATCACTATCATAGTTCAAAATTTTGTTATTTTTTCTTTCGTAGGTGATTTTAATTTTATTAAAATTAATAACATTTTAATAAATTTTATATAAAATTATATATTATATGTTAATATATATTTTATATTAATATGTTTTATTATAATATATTATATATACAGATATGTAATATACATATATATAAAATATATACACATATATACATGTGGTGAGGTCTCGACTCAATGCCACCTCTGCCTCCTAGGTTCAAGTGATTCTCCCATCTCAGCCTTCTGAGTAGCTGGGATTACAGGCATGTGCCACCATGCCTGACTAATTTTTGTATTTTTAGTAGAGATGGGGTTTCACCATGTTGCTCAGGCTGGTCTTGGACTCCTGACCTGAAGTGATCCACCTGCCTCAGCCTCCCAAAGTTCATCTGCTCCTTTGGCTGTCTCAATGTGCACCCTTTCCAGAGCATGAGTGGGTACTCGCTAAACATATAATGGTAATTGAGTGGGTACTCGCTAAACATATAATGGTAATTGAGTGGGTACTCACTAAACATATAATGGTAATTCCAGCTGTGAGTTTTATTGGATTATTGAAACAGATCTAGGAAGTAGGTAGGTACTATCATGTCCCCCATTTACAACGTGAGAAACCCAAGCTCAGAAAGGTTAAGCGACTTGTCTATAGTCACACACAAGGCTAGGGCTGGTGACCAGGGCTGTTGCTTTCGAGGCCAGACTTTCCTGCTGTACCCCACCACCTGTTCAGCAATGTAGTCATGAGGGGAATAATTCCTTATCAACTTGTGCAGAGGTCTAAAGACCTGGTGGACCTGAAACTGCCTCGGCTAGCTTCTGGCACACAGTAGGTTCATAAAGGGCTCGCTTCATCACACTTGACTTCAGATTGGTGGCGAGTGGAAACAAAGGATTTCACACATTAAATCATGTTCTGCATTAAATGCATTAACTCTTCGGTTCCCCAGAGCATGTATGTGAAGTAGCAAAGAGGCCTGGGTTACCCAGATGATTGTTCTGGCAACAGCAACATGGCCCAGGTGGGAACAGAGTCCTAGCATGCACCAGGTGAGCAAGGCAGACTCAGAACTCAGAGATGGGAATTGAGGTCAGAGAGCTGCTGGGCTCCAGGGTTGGGGCAGAAGGAGGGTATGGTGGGGGGGTTAGGCACGCAGGTGACTGCAAGATAATTGTGCCTGGTGCAGGTGAGGGGGGCTGCATTACCCAGGGCTTGGAGAGCTGCATTTAGTAGGACACCTGCTAAATCCCTCTTGTCTCTGGGGATTGTTCAAACAAACACAGTGGTCCTGGAGCCTGTGTTTTGGTTTTTCTGGTTTTTGAAATGTTCTATGTATTAATTTTTAATTAGGAAAAGAAAAATAGTTGTTAAAAAAGAGTAGATAAAGTTTCATTCCTAATGTTATATTTTAAAGAGCCAAATACAAAAATAATCCACATGTACAAAACAGATGAACCATAACAAAACTAAGCCAAAGCACCATAATAGAAAACTGAAAAAAAAAAAAAAAGAGATGTTGGCGTGGGTGTGGTGAAAAGGTAACACTTCTCCACTGCTGGTGGGAATGAAAACTAGTACAGCCACAATGGAAATCAGTGTGGAGATTCTTTAAAGAACAAAAAGTGGAACCACCATTTGCTCTAGCAATCCCACTACTGGGTATCTGCCCAGAGTAAAAGAAGTCATTACACAAAAAAGATCCTTGCTCAAGCATGTTTATAACAGCACAATTCGCAAAAATGTGGAACCAACCCAAATGTCCATCAATCAATGAGTGGATAAAGAAATTGTGGTATACATATATATATATATATTTTATATATATATATAAAAGATGGAATACTACTTAGCCAAAAAAATGAAGGAATTAATGGCATTCACAGAAACCTGGGTAGGACTGGAGACTATTATTCTAAGTGAAATAACTCAGGAATGGAAAACCAAACATTATATGTTCTCACTCATAAGTGGGAGCTAAGCTATGAGGATGCAAAGACATAAGAATGATGCAAGGGACTTTGGGGACTCAGGGTGAAAGGGTAGGAAGAGGGTGAGGGATAAAAGACTACAAATTGGGGCCAGGGGCAATGGCTCACGCCTGTAATCCCAGCACTTTGGGAAGCTGAGGCAGGCGGATCACGAGATGGTTAGGAGATCGAGACCATCCTGGCTAACACAGTGAAACCCTGTCTCTACTAAAAATACAAAACATTAGCCAGGTGTGGTGGCAGGCGCCTGTAGTCCCAGCTACTCAGGAGGCTGAGGCAGAAGAATTACTTGAACCCGGGAGGTGGAGGTTTCTGTGAGCCGAGATCGCGCCACTGCACTCCAGCCTGGGTGACACAGCGAGACTCCGTCTCAAAAAAAAAAAAAAAAAAAAAAAAAAAACCATAAAAATAAATAAATAAAAATAAAGACTACAGATTGGGTTTAGTATATACTGCTGGGGAGATGGCTGCACCAAAATCTCACAAACCACCACTAAAGAACTTACTCATATAACCAAATACCACCTGTTCTCCCAAAACCTATGGAAATAAAAAATTAAAACAAAGAAAGAAAAAAAAAAAAAAAAAAAACTAAGCCAAAGCAATCATCCAAATAGCAATCACCCAACTCAAAACAAACAAACAAGAAAACATCCAAAACACCCCCGAAGACAAAGCCCAGCATCTCTGAACCCCAGTAGCTGGCTCATCCCAGTGTCCTGGCTGTCGCCTTGTGGTACTCAGTCTCTGGAATGCTGCCTGGTCAAGAGGGGTTTAGGGCACTTACTTGATCATCTGTGGCACAGTGACCTTGGAATTTTCTTCAAACGCGTTCATCATGAGCCCATTGCATCGGATGTTATCCACACACTGGAATCAGAGAGAGGACCCCAGCGTGAGAGCTCTCCATTGCTGGACCCAGGCCCACCAGGAGCTCTGCCAACTGTAAAGTTCACATGCCTTGGCTTGACACAGGGTCCTCAAGCTTCAAGGGCATTGTCCTGGCAAAGGCAGGGTCAGTGTGGAGCATCCTTTAGACTTTGGCCAGAAGTCAAGTCTCAGTTGAGTGACCTTGGGGAACTTACTTGATCTCAAGTCTTGGTTTCCTTATATGCAAAGTGGGGATAATGACTTCTACCTCACTGGGTTGACTGCAAACAACCACTGGGATGCAAAATGAATGCATCTGCCACTGACCATTCTGTTGCTGATCTCTGGGGTCCAGTGTCAAGGACAAGATCAGATCCAAGATGATGTGGGATCTCTCTCCTGGGAGGCCAGCCCAGCAGGGCCTCTGCCCCCCTGCACGGGGGTGTTGAACTGTTCTCTCTGTGCTCTGACCATCACAGTGCCAACACTTGGATGCTGTGGATGGTTTTCTATATGAAGAATGCATGGGTGTGGGGTCCTGGGGAAGGCAAGGCTACTGGCAGGAGGGCCACAGATGATTGTACATTTCACTTGACCTCCAAAAATATTCAAAATGCAAATTTTGCTTAGAATAAAAAGTACCCGCCCAAACAAAAATAAAAGCTGCATCTCTTGGGGGGGCTGCCTCTTTTCCCCTGCACTGTCCCCTGCCCTGGGTCTTCACATTTCTGCCATGAGAGGGTTTCTTCTTGGCATAGCGATGGGGAAGCCTTGGTGGCACATGACAGAAGCTTCTGGTTTTGAGAATGTGTGTGTTGCAGGGAGGAGGGTGTCAAAGTCATTGGGAAGTAGCAACTGAGAGCTGGCACAGTGGGTGGTGGAGCTCCCAGGCCCCGACTTCTGGGCAGGGCCAGGACCCCAATGAGGGAGGCTTCTGTCATTTGCATTTCTCAGTCCCACTTCTCTCACCCACCTGACAATCTCTCTAGCTTTGGTTCTACCAGCGACTGCAGAACAAAGACTTGGCCAGGGGCTCAGAGTGTTATGGAGGCAGGAGGGCTTGGTGTAGGGGCCAGAGGACTCCCACCTTGACCCATTCACTGGCATCCACAACAGCTGCAAGGAGGGCAGAGGACTAGTGGGCACCCTCCGGGCAAGTAGCCCTGGGCCTTTGACGGCTGCAGCTCACTGGGGATGTGAAAGGGCCAAGCTCAGGGTCTGCAGTTTTCTCCAGGGCTTCCTGGGTGTTTTGAAGACATGTGGGAAGACTCAGAACAGGCATGTGCTATGCATCATCCCACCCGCCTTACTCCTCTGGGACTGCGAGATGGGCAGGTGGGCCAGAAGGAAGGCTGGGAGGGGCAGTCAGGGGAGCCTGGAAGGGGCACAAAACCAAGAAGGTGGGGAGCGAGCAAGGGCAGCTGTCCTAGATCCCATGAAGATGCTGGCCTGCCCTTTCAGTTCCTACAGGCACAGGCCTCCTGCAACCCTCTGGACCATGGGGGGCGGGGGGGGGGCACCAACCTCCCTCCCCTTCTCCTGCTGTTGGCTGCTCTCCTACACCCTACCCCACAGAGAGGATGACCAAGGCTCCCAGCTGCTGGGATGGCACATCCCTGATCCATCACAGGCCCCTGCTGGGCTCAGGGAGGGGCTTGTCCTGGGGCTTGAACCCCGGTGCTGCTGACAACCTCTTTTTGGACTCAAGTCTCACCCCTTGTACTTTAGGCACCCATGGGCACTCTGGGTCTGCTCACTGGTACCTGGGAAAGTCTGTGCTTCCTGGTTAATGCTCCAAATAGGGCGAATGACCCTAATGCTTGCAGCAGGCCAAAGCAAAACTCAATCTTCCATGTGCATAGTTGAGGCTAGGTTTGATCTTAGGTGGCTGCCCCGACTCACTGAAGAAGCTACCCTCGGCTTTCAGGGAGACCGTTCTCTCACTGTGGACATTATTACATCTAATATGCTCAGACTTTTCTGTGCATATCGATTACCTGGGGCATGTACTAAAATGTGGATTTGCAGGTCATATGCCAACAATTTAGATTTGTAGGTCGGCAGGGTAGTGGGGAAAGGGGAGAAGGGTCCAGGAAACTGAAGTTTTAAAAATCACCTTGCTAGGTGGTACAGATGCAAGAGGGGTTTCCAGACCACACTTTCAAGGTGACCCAGGGGACTGTAAATGGGATGGACTAGCTGAGCTCAGCTTTGGGTAGGGCTGTGGACTTGGAAGATTCTTGCATCTTTCTCTGCAGAACAGTGCAGCTACTCCACCGCCCCTCCCCATCCCCCCACCAGCCAAGCCCCTGACCTGGTTAAGCATGAAGGGACCACTCACTTTCAGGAACAGGTGACGCTACTCACCTGGCTGATGTCACTGGTCCACGCCGCCTTCTCCTGTCTGGACGAGGCCACTAGGATGACCGTAAAGGGCGGGGAATCCTTTGGCTCCACCCCGATTTTAAAATCCAAGTGATCTATGTCTTGGCTGGATCCTTTGGCTTCCAGTTGTAAAACATAAAGTTAGCAGCATGAATGTGGACACTTTTTCAGTTGGAAAATGTTTTATTGGTCCCTGTCATAAGTACCGGTGGAGGCTCTGCATTGGTAAGGCACCAGGCCAATTGCTGCTACTTTCAGAATATTATTTTTCTAAGTGGGGAATCTCCATTTCAAAGATGGAAAAAGTAAGACGTAGCTTGCGATCACTCAGGGGCAGTTCCGGATTCAGAGCAGGAGCGCCTTTAGGAATCAGTCTGCCCTCTGCCCTCCTTACACCAATGGAGGTGAGGTCCCAGGCGAGGACTTGTCCAAGGCTCCCAGCAGGGTGGTGGCCAAGCCAGGGCAGGGCTAGAATGGGCCTCACAGCCAGGCCCTCCTGCTACCCCCAAGGTGGTTCTGGGGCCAAATGAGGAACTTCAAGATCTTAAACTTTTATGGATTGGACTGGACATTTAGTTCAGTTTAGAGCTCCCCAAAGCAAAAGTGAATCCAAGGTATTTTTATTACTGCTCTTAACCTGAAAATTCCTTGAAGTCTTGAAAGCTGTTTATTTGGAAAAACTAAGACCACGGCTTCAAGATTCTTTTCAATGCGCTCACATTAATTGGGGATGCACTGAATGGGTTAATGGTGTAAAGGGCGTGCTTTGGCTCTGCTTTGCTCTGAAGCTCTATGGCTGTGTGATGTTGAGGTGGTTTCCTTCCCCCTCTGGGCTTCAGATGTCCTCCTGTACAACAGGAGTGGGACTTGATTTCTGAGGTTCCTGTCCCTTCCAGTTCTGACACCTGAGAATTTTAGGAGTCCTTGCTGGGCACGGGGGAGCCCATTGTCCTGGGACTGTGCTGGAGTCTCTGAGAAGTGGGTGCCTGTGTGTGAGTGTGTTTCAGGTGGGGGACGCTTGTGGCCATGCTCCCACCTCCCTGGGCCTAGGAGGGTAAAGAGCTTTGGGGCCTGACAGTGCCACTTGAGTCTGGGCTTTCCTGCGGACCTGCTGTGGCCAAGATGAAAGAAGGCTGCACTGGTAGGAAGGCTCCAGGTCAGCTGCCTCCTCGTTTATTCTTCCCTTGGGGAACCACTTGGTTTGGCCCTTATTGGAAGGGCATGAGGGGAGCAGAACCCAGTGGTAGCAGGGGCTGAACAGGGTGCATGCATGAGGGCATGTGTGTATGTGTTTGTGTTTGTCAAGTGTGTGTGTGGCAACCCCCAGGCCCATGCCCATCCCCATGCCATGCTGGGCCTGTGAGGCTGAGGTGCTTCAGACACAGCCCACCCCAGGAGGCCCAGTCTGAGGAGGGAAAAGAGCACGGGTCCTGCTGGTGTCCCCACAGAGCAGGGCATCCAGAGGCATCTCTGAGGGTCTTGGCTTGGGGTCAGTGAAGAAGGGAGATGAGTGCCAACTTTAGCCCAACAGTAGTGATCACTCCCCCTAATCTGAATAATGACCCCACCTCCAATTCTGATGCCTTGGGAGGTAAATCCCATCAAACATCACAGCACCAAGGACTCTGCCCTCCGTGCACTTCCCCATTCAACTCCATTTGAGTTGTTCAGTCCCTTCTCACTGAGGTCTTGCCTCCCCTCCTGGTCCCTGCTAGGGGATAGTTCCCTCTCTTAGGACCCTCAGCCCTGCAATCCCTCTGTCAGTGCCCCCTGCACATTCTTTCCTTTTCCACTGCAGGACAGAGATAGGGCTGGGTGTCTCCCTGGCTCCCAGCATGTGGCCCTGAGAGTCCTTGTGCATGTCACATGCAGGTGCATGAATGAGGCGTGCTCACCGAGATGCCATGACCCCAAAACCTAACAGTGCCAACTGGCCCAGCAGCCCAAGGAGCTTGGAAGGAACCAGGAAGGTGGATCAGGGTCATCACCTGCTGGGCTGGGAGCTCTTTCTTTAAAGCCTCAGGCTCTGGTCTCTCCACACCTTATTGGAAGTACGAGGGGAGCAGAGCCCAGCTGTAGCAGGGACTGAATAGAGTGCGTGCATGAGGGCATGTGTGGACCTCCCCTCTGCACTTCAGCATCCTCCCTTCCTCCTAAAGAAACCAATGCCTGGCCCAACCTTTAGGAGTGAGCATGTGTGTGTCTGTGCAAGCACACACATGCACCCATGCAGCCTTCACACTCACCTTCCTCCTCCGTGCTTTCTGGCTCCTCCAATAAAGTGCAGTCAATGAGGGATATGACTCCATTCTGAAAAAGAGCAGCAGGGGCTACTTTGGATCGAGGGGTAGATGTGCTGGTTTAGGAGTCCCTGGATGATAGGGCTGGAAGGGACTTTAACAAGGAGCATCCATGTGCACACACAGATGTATGGATATATTATATGCCAAGTGGATATTTTGCTTTTTCAGTGGAAGAACTTTATCTTCATATAAGAAGCTCAGTGAAGTGAGTCAAAGGGGATTGTCTCAGAGAGGCCTTCCCCAAACCAAGCTTGAGTTCAGGTCACGGGTGGAGCGGCCAGAACCTGGCCTGCTCGACCCTTTCTTGCTTCCACAGCAGTTTCAGGGCATCGCTTCACAGCCCTAAGTTTGCAGAGGTTTGAAATCCCCCATTTTGGGCCAAAGCTATCAGGTTACCCACAGGAAGACAGAGGCTGATCTTATGGGTATTGTAATTCTCATTTTACAGGTGAAGAAACGAAGACAGAGAAGTTGCATGCCTTGTTCAAGGTCCCCTGGCAAGTTAGCAGTGAGTCTGGAGAGAGCCTCAAGGGCCCGATCCCAGTCCTGGTCAGTTACTTATTTTTAATTATTAGGTATACCTGGAAAAATGCCTCCCATCCATGAGTGTGTGAGCATCTCTTGGGTAGGAGGTCCCTTGATATTGTAGTGAGAAATAAGAGTGGCCACAGCTGTGGTGGTTGTAAGACATGCTCACAAATTCTTTCACATTTTTCTTTTCAAAAAGCAAAGCCTAATTCCCTTCTTCTTGAGTGTGGGCTGGACTTAGTGGCTTACATCTAATTAAAAGAATAAATCAGAAGTGATGGTGTGCCACTTTGGAGACCACAGCCTCCTGCTTGCTCTCTTGCTATCCCTTGCATCACCTGTTCTGGGGGACAGCAACTGGCATGTTGTGGGGAGAGGTCTATGAATGAGGAACTGAGGCCTCCAGCCAATAGCCATGGAGGTGTGCCATCTTGGAAAAGGATAGGATACTCCGGCCCCAGTTGAGCCTTCAGAACACTGCAGCCCCAGCTGACATCTTGACTGCAAACCCCTGAGATTCCCTGAGCCAAGACCACCCAGATAAGTCGCTCCTGATTTCCTGACCCACAGGGAAACTGTGAGGTAATAAATGTTTGTTTTAAGCTACTACATTTGGGGGTAATTTATTATATAGCAACAGATTGAAGTGAAATAGCAATGAATGATTAGGAGACCTGGCCATGTGACTAATTTATATATGAAAACGCTTGCAGAGCAGGCTGCCCCTTGGGAGGCAAAGTGGACTGCCAAACCATGGATTTGACTTCTTGCTTTGCTCTTTGGTGGCCTTGGGTTAGCCCCCAGGACTAACCCACTGGGCCTCAAGCCTGCCCAGTGACATCACTGGGCTTCATCATTTGGAAAGCCCCATCTAGCTCTGACATTCTCTTACTTCAGGGTCTCAAAAATTCTTACAGTCGTTTTAAATCTTGCAGATCTGTAGTCTGCCCCCTTCAGAAAGGACTTAAGGCATTCTATTGCCACTTGTGATATTTCAAGAGAAGTGATTTGAATTTTAGCTTACGGCTATTGGAGAGTAGAGCACAGTGATTAAGAACACAGACTCTGGAGCCAGACTGGCTCAGTTCAAATCCCACCCCTGCCATGTGCTGGCTTCTTCTGTCTTGCTTCCCTTATCTATATAAAATGGGGAAAATGATAGTATCCTTCTCAGTGGGCTGTTCTGGGAATTAAATATACATAACGTATTTGAGCGAGTTCTTGCCCCATAGTAAGCATTATGTAAGGGCTTGATATTAGAAATACAAGTTCATTATTACATAATTAAGAGTGACAATGTCTGTTATCCAGTGAGCATGCAGTGTGTACCTGACATGAGAACTCCCTCACTTACTCCTCACAGCACTCCTATGAAGAAGGTATTTCTACACTCTTTATGCAGATAAGGAAACTGAAGCCTGATGAGGCCTTGTGACTTGTCTGAGGTCACCTACTGGTAAATGGCAGTGCTGGAATTTGAGCTGATTTCTGAGTCCATGTTCTTCATCAATGTGCTAACAGACTTTTAAAACTAAAAACAGCTGGGTACGGTGGCTCATGCCTGTAATCCCAGCACTTTGGGAGGCCGAGGCTGGTGGATCACCTGCGGTCAGGAGTTCGAGACCAGCCTGGCCAATATGGTGAAACCCTGTCTCCACTAAAAATACAAAAATTAGCCAGGCATGGTAGCAGGTGCCTATAATCCCAGCTACTTGGGAGGCTGAGGCAGGAGAATTTCTTGAACCTGGGAGGCGGAGATTGCAGTGAGAAGAGATTGCACCATTGCACTCCAGCCTAGGCAACAAGAACGAAACTCCATCTCAAAAACAAACAAAAAACCCCCCAAACCCCCCCCAAAAAACTAAACACAAACAAGCAAACAAACAAAAAACTCCAGATAAAATAAAACAAACATAAAAACATGCTTTTGGATTTTCAGAACCTTCGTGTCTTCAGTTTAACCTGTCCCCACTGACCCCTGCCACACCCCCAGCCGAGACACAGATCTTCTCAGTAGAAACTCCAGAGCTAATAAATAATGAAAGCTTTCCTTGATACATAATTTGGTTAAAACAGAAGTATTCAATATTTGTAAATTAATTTCCCCTTGTGCAGCCAGCCAGCTAATTTGTGGCTATGTGAACATAAGCAGTATATTCCCTGAAGCCATTGTTGGGTCTGTTAGCTCCGCAGGAGGTTACGGGCCAGGCATCCGGGGTCTGGAAGAATGGCTTCTCTGATGCTGTGGCTTAATTAAGAGCACCCTCTGGCCCTTTCCAGCCCACAATGTGTTCAGGCTTCCAAGGTGATGAGTGCAGGGCTGCGGGGACTGTAGCTCACAGAGGCAAGTGCTTCCTAATTGATAGCAAATCCACACCCACTGTGAGCTCAGCGCTAACTTATCTGTGCAATGTCTCTGTGAGGGCCAATGTCTCTATTTGATAGAAGAAGTGTGGACAGGGGCAGGGGTCTTTTCCAGGGTCACATGTGTGTAAGGGATGGAGCTGGGACTGATGTGGAGCTCAGAGCAATGAGACAAGCAGTGGGCTGTGTCGGGGGATAGGAGATCCTGCCCAGGTCACAGGCTTTACAGCAGAGGTGTCACTTGAACAGGCCTTGAGGGATGGGAAGGTGGTCTGCCAGGGGAGAGGAGGCTGTGTGGCTGAACAGACAGCATGAGAAAAGGCCCTGGGCCTATGAGGAGGCAGGAGCAGGTCTGAGATGCTCATTCCCTCCACCTTTAGGGATGAGCTGGTTAGCTGAGCATTGGGGGCCTCACACAGGGCTGCAAGGTCTAGAAGCTCCGTGTGGAGAAGCTCAGCAGCCTCCAGGGCTCCTGTGCTGGAGGAGGGAAAGCTTGAGAAGGTCACTGGGAGGGGCTCTGTCATAGCTCCCTTGGGGTGGTGATGAAAGAAAGGCTCTGAGTGATGCCTTGGCCCTCAGCCAGTGGAGGCCCTCCACCCTGCCCCTCACACACACCACACACAGACACACACACACACACACACACCACACACACAGACACAAAAACACATACCCCACACACACAACACATATCTCACACATAGACACACACAGATACACACATACACACATCACACATACAAACACACACACATATATACACCACACACATATCACACATACATACACACATGTACACAGAAACATACACACACCACACACAGACACACACACATATACACATATACCACACCCACCCACAACATACATACATATAAACATACACAGATATACACATAGGTACACAGACATATACCACACACATACCCACCACACCTGTACACAGAAAGACAACACATATGCACACATACATATGCCATATACCGTAGACACACACACACACACTGAACACACACAAATGCACAGAGACACAACACACATACAGACAAACACCTACACACACTACACACAAATACACATATCATATACACAAATACAGACACACATATATACACATACATACATACGCACACCACACACACAGACACAAAGACATATACACATATACCCATACTGATATGGTTTGGCTGTGTCCCCACCCAAATCTCATCTTGAATTGTAGCTCCCACAATCCCCACCTGTCATGGGAGGGACCCAGTGGGAGGGGATCGAATCATGGGGGTAGGTTTTTCCCAAGCTATTCATGTGATAGTGAATAAGTATCACAAGATCTGCTGGTTTTATAAAGGGCAGTTCCCCTGCACATGCTCTCTTGCCTGCTGCCATGAAAGACGTGCCTTTGCTCCTCCTTCGCCTTCCACCACGACTGTGAGGCCTCCTCAGCCATGTGGAACTGTGAATCCATTAAACCTCTCTTTCTTTGTAAATTACCCAGTCTCAGGTATTTTTTCATAGCAGTAAGAAAGTGGACTAATACACACAGAGAGATATAAACACATACAGACACACACATGTACATACACACCACGCACACATACACACACATGCATATACACATACACACACACCACATATACAAACACACAGACACAAAAACACCACACATACATACACACAAACACACACAGACACACACACATGCACACACACATGCCTTTTAGGGGTTTGTCCAGGCCCTCTGGTTCCTCTGCCCAGGTGCCCAGCGTGGGGAATCTGAGGCCCTCGGTTCTCACCTTCCCATCTCCCAGGATTTCGCTAGTGGAAAATTGGTCAAGTTCTGCTCGCTCCAACTGGCCAAACTACGGGGTGTGTGTATATCTGTGCGTGTGTGCATGCATATGTCTCCAACACCCCTGCCCACCACCTGGGCCCATAGACCCTATGGCCAGGACAGCACCTGTGTGACCCTCACTGGGCAGCCCCCGAGCCCCTCTTCCGCAGCCCTTACCTTGGTCAGGTGAAGCTTCCCTCCAGAGCCTCTGGTACAGATAATCAGATGCTTAGAAAACAGGAAGCACTGTCGCTCACCCTCTTTCTTTAAGGAGAGAGACCCCAGGCGCCCTCTGGTGATCTTGCCCTTTTCAGACATGGGCACCTGGATGAGGGAACCTGTGGGTGGAGGAGAGAGACCCTGAGCCCATTTTCTGGGGTGACCTTTGCCTCTGACCCAGCTTTGAAGGTTGAGATACTGGGGCAGCAGCAGTGGGACAAGTCCATTCTGGTTCCCAGTGGCAAATGTGTTCCTGGGATGCTCCTTTAGGCCTCTCTGCAGGGTCAGATGGTTGGGGGATGAGAGTTGACCAGAGAAGCTCCATGCAGTGCCCACTGATGTCCCAGCCAGGGGCTAGGGACTCAGCAAGTAAAGGAAACCCCAAAGGGCGTGGCCCATGTGGTGAGAATGAAGGGCTGGGCTGAGGTCTGGGGATGGCAGGGGGCTGAATAAGTGGGGAACTGGCTGCAGGCCCCGAGGGGTTAACAAGATACATTGCACTCCTGGGAACTGCTTAGGGCAAAACCTGCCTCCCATCCTATTTGTAAAAAAGATAGCTACTAAGATTTAAAAAAAAAAAAAAAAGATACATTGCACTCCTGTTGTCCACAGCCATGGTAGACATCACCAATCAATCACTGCACCATACTGCAGAGCTCAGACAGAGCCTCTCAGTCCTCAGCACAGCACTCTAGGAAGCCATTACTGAGCAGAGTAGGTGCCTGTCATGAAAGCCATTGCTGCCCTACTCTGGTCTCCCCACCCTAATACATACCCTATGGGACCCTCCCCACTGACATCCACAGCTACTCACTGTCCCCAGGATTCAGGCACTCGAGGCCTCCCACCGGTCTGGTTTGGGCACACCTCCCAGCCTGCCCTCTTACAATTGTCCCCTTCTTCTGCCTCACATGTAGTTCTGGGTCAAGTTAGCCTGAGTGTCACTCTTAGTTCTGAAAAGCCCTTCCTTCACTCTGTCTTCCCTGTGAATTCCTGCTTATCCTTGGGAAAGCCCTTGTGACTCTCTTGGTCCTGCTCCAGGCCACTGCTCTGCCTCCTGCATCAGGGAGATCCACCTGGCACACGTTCCTGCATTTGTCCCCTCATGACTCTCTCCCTCTGTACAATAGGCTTCTGGAGGGCAGGGCCGGGGCTATTCTCTGAGTGTCCCCAGAACGCGCTGTAGGTCTGGCATGAGCAGGGCAGGTATCAGTGTTGGCTGCATGACTGACAAGTGAGAAACACCTTGCAGAATCCACTCATTTTGTCTTCAGGTCCAGCCCAGCTGGAGAGGGAGAAAATGCCTTGGCTCAGGGTGATGGAGCAGATTTCTGGTCTGTGGGGATACTGGCCACCCCAGGAGGGGTCATTTCTTGGGCTACTTCCAAGCCAGGTCCACTTGGGGTTCCTTCAGAGGGGGCCTAAAATACTATGTGAGAATACTTCTGGCATAGAGAACGCCCAACACAGCCCGAGGGGAGCTGAGAAACAGGCAGGGCTGGCTCTGAGCTCAGCAGGTCACAGGGTGGGCCTGCGGAAGGACATAGGGGCCACCACACACAGGGGCTGGGACAAAACTCTGAAAAGGTGATACCCTTGTCCAAGGCAGCTGCATAGGCCAGCGGGAGGTGCTGGCAAGTATTTCATTAGGCAGAGAATCCCAGGGCTACAGAGAAGAGACTCTGGAGGTCCGTTTGAGGTAGAGGTCACATGTGAGGCATGCCAGCAGGAGCTTAGTCTCCCACAAAACATGGAAGTTGAATGTGATGAATTTCAAATGCATTGCAGTTCTGATGTCAGTCCCCTGAGCCACAGAGAGCCTTCACCTGCCTCTCTCAACCGGGCTGTGCCTCTTAATCACTGCTCTCAAGGGAAGCAAGGCTAAAGTGTGGGAAAGACCTTTTACCCATGAGAATCACTGTGAAAATGGTCTCTCTAAAGCAGCAGAGGATGATGAGGAAAGGACAGGGGAATGGACCCAACACTGACCTCCTCCCAGACACTGAAAATGCTTCTGATTCACAGAGACAACTGTTAGCTGTCCTCATCCCCCGCCCCATACTTTCTCCCCAAAAAGGACATGTCGATGTTTACTATGACACACAATAGACAAACCAAGGCCATCTGGGTAGAATTCTGTTTACATCTGGAGAGAAGGAAACTGTGAAAACCAATAATATCTGCATCTATATGTATAGATACTGACATCTACATATAGCTGTTGCATTCCGCCAGCAGCCTGGGAATATTCTGCAATCACATTGGCAGGTCTTGGCATGTGGCAGCCAAACCAACTGGTGGTGTCCCCGAGTGCCGCCTCCCTCCTGCTGCTGGGGCCCACCTGGGGGAGACAGGGTGGAGAGGCCATACCTTGTCTCACAAAGGTCTGGCTGGTGTCCAGGAGGATCTCACAGCCTTCGATGATCATGCGCTCGATGGCCAGGTTTTTCCGGATGTTCTCTGTCTCACTTACTTCATCGTGCATTATCCTGTGGGGATGGGAAGCTGCACAGTCAGAGACAGGCTGCCCCCCCTTCCCAGGGCGGTGAGAATGCCAGGCTTCTGGCCAGACCTAGGAAGAAAGCCTGGTACGTGGATTCTCAGGTGGGGTCTGTGGTCATGGAGGGGATGGGAGTGTGTATTTACTGAGTGCCTGTTGCATGCTGGGCACTTCGTTGGCATGACCTCATTTTATCCTTCTGACAGCTCAAGGAGGCAACTGTTCTTATTTCAGAAAAAAGAAAACAGACGTCAGCATCTACGAAGCAGCTCTGTCAGATTTTAGAGTCCGAACTATGTAGAACAGACAGCAGGGGCAGCTCAGCACTGGGAAGGATATGGGAGTACAGGAGACATCCTGTGTTCATGACCCTGACCCTCATCCTTCTACCAGCCTTATTCCCATCCCAAGAACAAAGCTCATTGCTCCCTCAGGGCCTTTGCACTCGCTGTCTCCTCTTCTTGAATGCTCTTTCTCCAAATATTTGCATAGTTGTGTCCTTAATATTGCTTGGGTCCTGAAATGGCTTACCTTTTGGAGCACCTGGCAATCCCACTGGCTCAGGGGATGACTGACCTTAGCCTACTTCTGTAAGCTCTGGCTGACCTTAGCCTGAATATAGACAACTGCCCTATTTATTGCTCTCCGACTGCTGTAATACGCCTCCTCTCCGAGAGGTGGCGCCATCCAATAGCTTTTAAAAAATGGCGTTGGTGGGAAAAGGTGGGTGTGAGCCGCCAATTTTGCCTTGGTGGGTTTCCAGGAGTCTTGGGAAGGTAGTGAGGAATTTGGCAGGGGCAGGGTCTGGGGAGTGGGGAAGGGGGGCTTCTGGCAAAAGTACCCCACCTACTCCAAGCAAAGTACAAAACCTTTTATCTGCTGCTGATGCCTGAATTTCTATAGCTAAGACCAACAAAAGGGCTGGTTAATATGTGTGGCTTACAAACTTCTCTCATAGACATTATCCAATTTAAACCCCAAAATAAAGATGACACTGCTTCTTCCGGAGCTAGATCTGTGCTTAACTGAATCAGCATGACATTGAGCAGATTCCTCAATCCCTCTGATCCTTAGTTTCCTCATCTACAGAATGCTGGGGTGAAGGTGGAATAAAAGGGATTTCAGGTACTCACCCATGCCATGCCATGCCTGACACATGACAGCTGCTTAAATAAAGGGTAGTAGTCATTGTTGATGATATTATCATTGGTTGCAAAAGAGTTGTTATTATCTTTCCTGGTTAAGGACATGCATTTTAGGCTTAAAGTCACTAGACTAGCACTTTAATAAATGGACCGGGGCCCTTAGCTGGAGTCTCTTCTTTGGGAGCCTCAGTTTCCCCCTTTCTTCCCCAGCAATGCTCTTCTTGGAAGCCCAGGCCCCTGTTTGATGTTTGAGAGGGAGGCACCTCTGGGCACATGCTAGTTCCCTAGAGATGGATTCATTATGGAAGTAGCCAATGGTAATTAAAACCACTTCTCTTGATGAGGGTGGGATTTTGTGGGGGAAGCCTGTGTTTGGTAAAACACAAGGGGGGTAATTCCAAGGTAGCAAAACTAGTTTTCCTGAGCAGCTGCAGTTTACACATTCTAAGTTCCAGCCCCAAGTGGGATTTGTGTTCGGGACCCACATGCACACATGTGGGAGCTCTGGGAAGGCGGTGGGAGTTTCCAGGCTGCCAGGCTCCTGGGAGCCCTGGAAATGATGACTTGGGTTATCAGTGAGCAGAGAATATAAGTGTCAGGATAAAAAGGTGGGATGAAGGCCCAGTCCCTGGAGGTGGGGAGTGTTTCTGAGCACAGCCTAGGAGAAGTTTGGCTATCTAATGGCTTCCTCCCTGGGGGAACGTGAGAGGAGAATGAAAGGGATACTGTCATGATGATAGGAAAACCTTTTGTGCCACTGGAGCTGGGTTCAGGGCCAGGTACAGGTAGTTGGGTGGGAGGAAGGAAGAGTAGGCCACACACCGAGGATCCCGGGGATAAGGGATCAGGGTCTTACGTCAAATACCTCGGCACCATGTGCCACCTGCAGCTCTGTTTGCAACAGGGTAGGATATCCCTCAGCAAGGAGGAGCCCTGCTGCCTTACAGGAGTCCCAAACCTTTTTCCTTGGGGAAGAGTGTACAGGATTTGGATCCCTGGGCATGGGAGGACTGGAGTCCCTCCACCCTCGTGATCGGTGGTTTCATTACTCTGCAACTCTGCAATCACACCCTGATGGCATCCTTGCCCTGATTCTCCACTCAGGTGTGCAACTTGGCTGGGTCGTGGAAGGATCAGGGGGCACCCTATACCTTGTGCTGGTCCAGCCTGGTCCTCCCTCCACCCAGCTGGGAGCTGTGGCCTGGTTGGCTGCCCCTTGCCAGCCTCAGGAAGACTTTTAGCGCACTGAGTGTTTGGCAGTGCCCTGGGTAGGGGCCGGGGCTGGATCCCAGACCCTGAAGACTGATCCTTCTTTGTAGCCCTTGGCAGCCCAGTTCTGACCACAAGGCCCTTCCTCATCTCTTGGTCTTCACAGGGTAGATACCCCCGGGCTCAGCCTCTGGTTCTCATCTTTTTCCTGTCCAAGCTAATTCCCTTGGCAATCTCACCAGTGCTGTCGCTTTAAACACCATCTGCAAGCTGATGATTACCGGATTTCTCTCTCCCCTCCGCTCCAGACTCAAATTCCCTAGTCCCTTCTTGTCATCTCCACTTGGACATTGAATTGGCATTTCAGGTTCAACATGCTCCCAAGAAAGCTCCTGAACTCCCCTCCAGACTTGTCCCTCCTGCAGTTTTCTCCAGCTCGGTTGACGGCACCTCTGCCCTCTTGTGGCTCAGCCCCACATCCTGCAATCACCCTTGACTCTACTCCTTCTCTTTCCACATCAAATCCATCAGAAAATCCCATTGCATCCAGGATCTGAACCTCTTCCTGGATGACCACAGTCGTCTGCTGCCTGGGGTGCTGCAAGAGCCCCTCCGTGCTCCCCCATGTCTGCCCTTGCAGAGGAAGCTTCCCTCTGGGCTTCAGGGGCTGAAAGAGGGCCAGGTGAGGGGCCTTGACCAGAGGACTGGGGCACTAGATTGGACAAGCCATGTGCTTATCCACCCACTGCCACTACCTGCCTCTGGTTGACTAGAGCCTTGGGCACATGAGGGCCTGTCACCCAGGACCCCCTCTGGGCCTCTTATGGCCACAGGTTTTGACACATTGACACTGGAGAACAGAGGAAACAGGCAGAGAGTGCCTGGGAGTCCCGGAGAGCTCCCTCTCCTGGGAGATGTTGAGTGCTCAGGGGCCTTCCTCGGGCCCCATCTGTGCCAGGGATAGCATGGCACCCGCTATTCCTGCCCACCAGGGCTTGAGTTGTAACCCCCTCAGGACCACTCCAGGGGACTCTGCTTTGAGCTGTGGCAAGCTGTGCCCCTCCCTTACAATCCCCATCTGAACTCGAGCTTTGTCAGGGGTTCAGCGAACTCCTGGTGAGGGGCGTCCTCAGCCCTGCCCCATCTGCCGGTCTGGTGCACGAAGAGCCAGGCCTCACCTGGACAGCTCCTCCAGTTTGGACTTGGCGTAATCCAGGCTGTTGCGCTCAACGTGCTCATGAGGTGTGTGGGCCAGGAGCTCGTGGAGGGTCAATATGTACCTGGGGATCTGCGGGCAGGTGGGAGAGGTGAGGGTGGAGAAAGAGTCAGGGAAGTAGGGTCGAGGAAGCAGGGCCAGGGAAGTAGGGCCAGGGAAGTAGGGCCGGGGAGCAAGGCAGGGTCAGACAGGGAGTGAGCAAGAGAGAAAAAGAAAGAGGGAGAGGGAGAGGGAGAGAGGGAAAGAGGTGGCGAGGGCGGGGGAGAGAGGGAGAGAGAGAGAGAGCACATGAGCATAGAGTACAGGTGCGGGGAGAGAGAGAGAGAGCATGAAGGGGGGTGGTGGGAGAGAGAGAGAATGGTTTTTAGCCCAGAGGACTACTTCCATGAGCAGAACTGAGGAAGGAGATAGGCTGCCCTTTGGTCACAGACTCTAACTTGGAGGCTCTTCCAGGGTCTTGTCTAGGGCTCTGCTCTGGTTGAGGGTGGTGTGGGGTGCTCAGGAGCCAGGAGAGAAAGGTGGGGTGGACAGGCCCACAGTCAGCTTGCCCTGCACCCAGCATTGTCTGCTGCTGGCCCTAACCACCTCCCCCACCCCCTCTGGCAACCCAGAGCTGGGGCACGTTAAACACTGAGCCCCTCTGCCTGCCATGGTCCCTCCCCCATGCCTGCCTCCCTGACTCTCCCCCACCCAGGCAGGGCCAGACGCCACCTGGAACATGGGGTAGGTGAGGAAGGTCTCCAGCGTCCTCTCCTCGCAGTCAGGCTTGGCCTCGTAGTGCTTCAGCAGCTTGTCAAAGTCACGGTTCTGCTTGCAGTGGGCCAGGATCTGCAGGCTATACTGGTGGTTGCGGACAAACTCTTGGTAGATGTTGAGCATGGGCAGCAGGATGTCAAACAGGTCAGCTGGAAGGATGAGGCAGTCAGTGGGTGGCCAGGGCAGCTTGGTGGGGACAGAATCCCCTAGGCCCTTGGCTCCCCCAGCTACACCCAGAGAGGCCAGGGGCCAGGTTCAAGTTCCTCACCACAGAGACATCTCTGCTCTTGGGGATGACTCCAGGACCACTGCCCTGTCCAGTTGCCAGTAGGTGGGCCTCCGTCATTGGGACCACATTAGAATCACAGACTCTTAGAGACACTTGTGATGGGAGTGTCAGAGAGAGGAGGTAGAGTGGGCACTTTGGGGTGCCACCTGGATCCTCCCCAGCTGCCAGCAGTGCTGGTGGCCAATGACTCTCAGCTGGGTCCCTCTCCAGGCATTGCTCTCAGCTGGAGGAAGCTGCCTTGCCTGGTCTGTCCTCCTGCTTCAATTCAGGACATTAGTGTGAGGTCACCCTTCTCCATAGCTTCCTGTGGGGTCGGCTGAGGTTCTGTTGCAGCTGGAATGCTGCCCAGATCCTCCCTCTGCCTGCCCCCATGCCCTATGGTGCTATGGCCTAGGACACTCCCCAAGAGGCTTCCCTCCCTCCTGGAGTCTCCGTCCTGGGACAGAAGTGGCCTATCTGAGGTCACAGGGCAAGTCAGCAGCCGGCCTGGAGCTGGGTCTCCTGACCCCCTGTTTCCAGGGGTTTTCCTACCATATGACACATGAGTCTCTGCTCCTTCATTCATCTGTCATTGTCCCAGCAGGCCTTCCAGGCTTGGCACTATCTAGTTCACCAGGTGGGGCCCTTTCTGGCTATAGTTCTGTCTCCAGCTTCCTGGGTATATAACTTTCCTTTCAGTGCCCCTAAGTCCCAACCAATTTCCCCAAATCTGTCCTTCAACATTTGATAGACTGAGATGGAGTCATGTGAAACATCTTCTATTTATTTATTTATTTATTTATTTATTTATTTGATGGAATCTTGCTCTGTTGCCCAGGCTGGAGTGCAGTGGTGCAGTCTCGGTTCACTGTAATCTCTGCCTCCCATGTTCAAGTGATTCTCCCACCTCAGCCTCCCAAGTAGCTGGGACTACTGGTGTGCACCACCATGCCCAGATAATTTTTGAATTTTTGTGTTTTTTGTAGAGATAGAATTTTTATCACATTGACCAGGATAGTCTTGAACTCCTGAACTCAAGTGATCTGCCTGCCCTGGCCTCCCAAAGTGGTGAGATTACAGGCGTGAGCCACTGCGCCTGGCCTTGAAACATCTTCTTCTTCTTCCTCTTCATTTTTTTGAGATAAGAGTCTCGTTCTGTCGCCCAGGCTGGAGTGGAGTGCCATGGTGAGATCTTGGTTCACCGTAACCTCTGCCTCCTGGGTTCAAGCAATTTTCCTGCCTCAGCCTCCCACGTAGCTGGGACTACAGGTGTACGCCACCATACCTGGCTAATTTTTGTAATGCTAGTAGAGACAGGGTTTCACCATATTGGCCAGGCTGGTCTTCACCTCCTGACCTCAGGCTATCTGCCTGCCTCAGCCTCCCACAGTGCTGGGATTAAAGGCATGAGTCACCACACCTGGCCAAAACATCTTCTTATAAGTCCCATTTAAGAAAGGAAACATGGTTTCCTTGTAATCAACTCTAAATGGTAGCTCATGTGATGGGTGTCCGACCACCTGATGGACAATATCTTCAACAATGCAATTGCAGAAGATGAGGACCCCATCTTTCTAAGGACACTTCTTATTTTGACCTTAGAGAAAAGCACGGGTCTTTGACTTGAGAAAAATAATAGTGTCTACTTCCCCCTGGGAAGCTGAGGGCAGGGGAGCTCTGGAGAGCCAGGCCTGGGCCTGCTCTGTGCCCTCCACCTATGCAGCCTTTGCTATCCCTTTACTTCCCTAAGCCATTTTCTTTGCCTCCATCGTGGAGGTGACACCAACACTCACCTTTATCTACCACATTAAGAAAGTGAAAAAAAAGAAAGACACTTGGTGCAGGTTGAGGGTGAGATGCAGGAGGTTCTTCTGTCTGTTGCTTGTGGAACTTAGGGCAGTGCTGCCGTCTTGGAGAACAATGGGACAATATGTATGAAGCAAGAGCCTTTCACATTTTTGGGTTCTTTGTTTTAGCAATTCTGCTAATTGGAAACCTATCCCAAGGAAATGATCTCTAATATGGAGAAAATTTCTTATGAAGAGATGATTATTTCTAATAACAAAAAATGGGAACAACTCTAAGAGCCAACCATAGCAGACAGTTTGATAAATGACAGTGCCTTCATGGGTACTGGAGTATTACACAGTGATCAAAAAGCATGCTTTGGGCATGAGAAAATGCTTATGGGATAATGCTAAGTAAAAGAAAAAAAAACAACACACAGCAAGATACAAATTCTATATTCAGTATGTTTGCAATTATGTAAAGTGGAAAAAAACCCAAGATCTATGCATAGAAAAAAATTGGAAGAAAACACACCAAAGTGTTTATAGTGGTTATCTTTGGGAAGCAGAACTATGCTTGATATTTTTAAACATTTTCTACTTTTATGGGTTCTCAATTTTTCTGAAATGGATGTGTATACATTCTTTATAAAAGGGGAAAGTGGATAGGAAACTAAAAATATATCATTTCCTCTTAGAAATACAGGATTTGCCAACTTGTCTTTTCTCTTCTGCCCCCTCTGAGGGATTCTGTGGGTTTTAAAAAGTGACACTCTATTATGCTCTAGAAGGACAAAACTGCTGCAGCCTTTTGGGGTGGCCCCTGGAGGGAGATTTCTCTGGGGGCCTCAGTGAGGGTTGACTACTCACCCAGGACTAGCGTGGGCCAGCTGGAGATGCGGGCCTTCAGGCCTTGGTAAAAGATCTGATGTAAAAACATGATGGTTTCACTGAAAGAGAAAGCACAGGGTCACCTCTGCCCCAGGGACTTCCTGCTCCTCCAGAGGTGACTGTCCTCAAACCTCCTGCGTGACTTCAGCAGCAAACCCTTTTCTCATGTGAGACCTTACGTGAAAACTGCATCGGCAGGATGGATGATATAATCTGGGGGGCCTGGTGCTAAATGAGAATGCAGGCCCCTGGTTAAAGAATTACTAAGCATTTCCAGATGGTGACAGCAGAGCATTAAATCAAGGCCAGGCTCATCTATGCATGGAGTGGCATATCCATGGGCCAGCAGAGGGCAGGGAGCTGCTCTGGCCAGTGGCCTCTGTCTCCTCAAGTCCTGGCCTGCTGGGCTCCACACCCCCTCCCCCAAGGTATCTTGGAGGAAACCAGGGCTCTGGCGAACACGGGTAAAAGCCACGGATCAACAGAAGAGCTAGAGTTTGAGATTAGCACAGAGAGGGGCTGAAATCTGCCCAATGTCCCTTCCCAGCTGTGAGACCATGAATAAGTTACCTAAGGTCTCCCAGCCTTGAGTCTTTCTGTGTAAAATACGAAGGTGAAATGAGGAAGCTCCTGGAAGCCATGGGACAATTTGAGTGCCCAGTGCACAGGAGACGCTCAGCAAACGCTAGGTCCCCAACACCCAGTAACCGCCCCCGCTTTTTGGAATCAAAGTCAGAGAAGCCAAAAGACCCAGAGTCTTGCTGCTTGCAAAGCCTCTGTTTTGTTGCCACATAACGTGCTGAACTCGTATTCTCATTGGCGGCTTAGCGGGCTCCATACAGATAGCCACATTTGCTGGGCCTTCCGCGCAACCCGTTTTCCACCCACTGCTCCCAAAGCAGCTGGTCCCAGAACACAGTCCGGGCGTCTCCTCTCCCAGGACAAGCTGTGAGGACTGAGAGAACACCAGAGAGAGGCGGCTTCTGCTGCTTCCTGAAGGTACCCCCATTCCTTCCTGCCCAACCATTTCTCCCCTACTCCTTAGCTCCTACCACCTTGGAGACCTGGGGGTTCCCCCCAGATTCCCTCTAGGCTCTTTGCGGTACACTCCATTTATGGATAGGACAACTGAGGCCCAGAGAGAGAAAGTGAGTACCTCAGGAGTCAGGGAGAGCCCTGAGCCTTTGGGCAGGCCCCCCTCTCTCCCTGGAATGTTCTCCTGTCTGTCTGTGGCAGCAGTCTCCACAGTGTGCTCTGGGCTCCCTCCCGCCTCTGTTTCTCCAGGGCTTTGTTTGGCTGTTTGAGGTACCTGGTGTTTCCCACCTTGGGATGCTGGCCCTTCTCCCAGCGGTTTGTGCTCTGAGGCAGCCCTCCTCCATCTCACTGTCTTAGAACAATGAGAGCAGAGGGTGGAAGACATCTGGTGAGCACAGAGATGCTCCAGCTTCGAGGCGGTGTGGGGCAGGGCACAGGGGCCAGTGGATGGAGGGGGCTCAGAGGTTAGAGGCTCAGGACCCCAGAGGGATGTGAAATGTCCTGCGCATGCCTGCTTTGCAGATAAACAGGTAGGGTGGGGAGAAAGAGGATGTGAGAGAGATAGCAAGAGAGAGGAAGGGGTGAGGGAGATAAGAGAGGGAGAGAGGAAGAAAGGCAGGGAGAGAGAACAGAACAGAACACAACACCTCCAGGCTAAAGGGTGAAACTAGCAACTGCATTCCACAGAATATGTAGAAGGAAAGGAAAACTGAGCAAGACTGAAACCAATGCGAACTTAAAAATCCAAGCAGAGAAGACTTTCAGCTCTCACTTCTGAGTGTGGATCCCACTAAGTATTGTAAATTGTCTGTCATCTCCCTAAAGTTCCCAGAGAAAGGGTCCCTCCAGGTATGGCGACATCTTATGATCCTTGGTAAGCCTGGTTTCTGTCTGGCTCTGACCCTCAAATGAGTTTGTTGAATGGATAAATGTTCCAATTTTAAGAACTTTGGGAGTCCACATGTGAAGACCCTTCAAAATGGCCAATAGCAAGAGACCAACCTAGGGTTGCATGAGAGTGCAGAGAGGGAAGAATGTCTGACTTGAGGTGGGAGGCAAGGAGGTCAGGTCAGGGGACTTTCAGGGGTTCTCAAGGGAGCCATATTTGGCAGCCATCCCCAATCTTTTTGGTACCAGGGACTGGTTTTGTGGAAGACAATCTTTTCACAGACAGATGGTGGGGTGGGGGCAGTGTGGTGGAGGGATGGTTTCAGGGTGATTCAAGTGCATTACATTTATTGTGCACTTTATTTCTATTATTATTATTATATTTTTGAGGCAGAGTCTTGCTCTGTTGCCCAGGCTGCAGTGCAATGGCGTGATCTCGGCTCACTGCAATCTCCTCCTTCCGGGTTCAAGTGATTCTCCTGTCTCAGTCTCCCGAGTGGCTGGGATTACAGGTGCGCACCAACACGCTGGGTTAATTTTTGTATTTTTAGTAGAGACGGGGTTTCACCATATTGGCCAGGCTGGTCTCAAACTCCTGACCTCAGGTGATCCACCTGCCTTGGCCTCCCAATGTGCTGGGATTACAGGCGTGAGCCACCATGCCTGGCTTATTTCTTTTATTATTACATTGTAATATATAATGAAATAATTATGCAAGTCACCATAATGTAGAATCAATGGGAGCCCTGAGTTTGTTTTCCTGCAACTAGACGGTCCCATCTGGGGGTAATGGGAGACAGTGACAGATCATCAGGCATTAGATTCTCATAAGGAGCATGCGACCTAGATCCCTCACATGTGCAGTTCATGATAGGGTTTGTGCTCCTATGAGAATCTAATGCTGCCACTGATCTGACAGGACGTGGAGCTCAGGTGGTAATGTGAGCAATGGGGAGTGGCTATAAATACAGATGAATCTTTGCTCGCTCACCCACTGTTCACCTCCTGCTGTGGGGTCCAGATTCTAACAGGCTACAGACCAGTGTTAGTCTGTGGCCTGGGGGTTGGGGACCCCTGATATATAGGATCTTGACATATGTCTAGATCCTTTCAGATAACCCTGAGTACTGCCATGGCAAGACTTAGGATTGCCATTCTCAGACAGCTTCAGCACAGCAGACAACTGTTCAGGATGGACCAGGGAGAAAATGAACCTTCTTATATCCCAATACTGCACATGCCTGTGCAGCAGCATATCAGGAACATCATAAGCTAGAATTATAAAAATACAGTTAATGAAGCCTCCATTTCTAAGGTTAAATTTAAAGAATTTAACTTGTAATCCTACTACTCAGAAATTACTATCATTGCCCAGCCAACTAAAAATATTATCTCATTTTGACTTGATTTGCTTAAAAAAATCAAATTATTAATGGGTTGTTTGAACGTTTTTCTTATATATTGGCCATTTGTATTTCTTTTTAAAAAATTGCCTAGTCATGGTCATTGCTATTTTTTCTCTTATTAATCTTTTCTCTCTTATTAATTTTAAATAACTATATTAAGTGTATAGTCTGACATCTATGTTGTAGACATCTTTGCTCAGCTATTTGCCTGTTAATTTTGTGTCTGGTGTTATTCTGAAGTTTTTCCATTTTTCCTTGTAAGGTGGACCATTTTCTTTCTGGTTGGCTTGGGGAATCATATCTTTTCCCACTCCCAGACTGCTTACATACTCATGTATATATTATTTTATTGTTTCATTTTTACATGTAAATACTTAATTATTGTTTGCTTTGGTGTATGATATGAATAAGGGAGATAGACATAGCCTTTCCCTCAATTTGGTTAGCCAATTGTCAATTCTGTTAATCAAATATACCAGCTATTTACTAGGCTGGGTTTTCATAGTTACCAAATTCTTGCCAGGTGAGGTGGCTCACGCCTGTAATCTCAGCACTTTGGGAGGCTGAGGCAGGTGGATCTCTTGAGTCTGGGCACTATAGGGAGACCCCATCTCTACAAAAAATAAAAAACTTAGCCAGGCATGGTGGTGCACACTGGTGGTCCTAGCTACTCAGGAGGTTGAGAGGATGGCTTGAGCCCAGGAGGCAGAGGTTGGCAGTGAGCCGAGATCATATCACTGCACTCCAGCCTGGGCAACAGAGTGAGACCCTGTCTCAAAAAAAAAAAAAAAATTCTAATATATGCGTAAGTCTCTTTCTGGACTTTCTATTTTATTTTGTTGATCTTGTATTAGTCTTAGGTTGTTTTTATTACTTAATATATTTATAAGCCTTTATAATATATTTTAATTACAGGTAGGAAATTCTTTCATTGTTTTTTAAGAATATTATCTGTCTGTATGCATTTATTCCTCCAACTGAATGTTAAAATCATTTTGCTAGGCTGCACTTTGATTGGCATCACATTAAATTTACAGAATATTCTGGGTGAAATGACATCTTTGTGACACACATCCTTTTTTTTTCGAGACAGAGTCTTGCTCTGTCGCCCAGGCTGGAGTGCACTGGTGTGATCTCGGCTCACTACAAGCTCCACCTCCCGGGTTCACACCATTCTCCTGCCTCAGTCTCCCTAGTAGCTGGAACTACAGGCACGCACCACCACGCCTGGCTAATTTTTGTATTTTTTAGTAGAAATGTGGTTTCACCATGTTAGCCAGGATAGTCTCGATCTCCTGACCTCGTGATCCACCCACCTCAGCCTCCCAAAGTGCTGGGATTACAGGCGTGAGCCACTGCGCCTGGCACGACACACATCTTTTTGTCCAGGATGCTGGTGTGTCTCTCTACTTTACTATGTCTTTGTTGATGCCTCATCACATAGATACTGTGTTTATTCCTAGACATTTTATGTTCTTGTTGCTATTTCTCATAGTATATTTTCTAAGTGGTTTCTGTAGATATAGGGAAAAGTTACTGATTTTTCTTTTTTTTTGAGACAGGGTCTTGCTCTGTCCCCCAGACTAGGGTATGGTGGTGTGATCTCAGCTCACTGTAGCCTCGGTGTCCTGCGCTCAAGCGATCTTCCCATCTTAGCTTCCTGAGAAGCTGGGACTACAGGTGTGTGCCACCATGACCTTCTAATTTTAAGTTTTCTGTAGAGATGAGATCTCCCTATGTTGCCTGGGCTGGTCTTGAATTCCTGGTTAAAGCAATCCTTCTGCCTCAAAAGTGCTGGGATTAGAGGCACGAGGCACTGTGTCCAGCCTGATTTTGCTTATATTTTAACAACATGAACTCCTAATAGTTTTTAGGAGGTTTTTTTTTTTTTTTTTTTTTTTCCCATTGACCCTGACCTTGGGTCTGCCCCACAGAGCTGCTTCTCCTCCTTCTCTTCTCATTAAATAGCAGCCCTTCCCACCAGGCTCTCAGACAGAACCTAGGAATCACCTATCACCTCTTTCCCCTTCACCCCTATATCTACTCCATCAAAGTTGCTGATTCTGCTGTCTCCTGTCTGTTGCATCTGCCACTCCTGTCACCTCTGCCTAGACCATTGTCAGTGGGCCCCTAACTGGTCTTTTGCTTCCACTCTTGCTCCTGGTCCACCCATTCTCCACACAGTGGATTCATCTCTTAAAAATTGAATCCAATTGGGGGAGTGGCCTTAACTTGGCCTTCAGCTCCCTGTAGGAACTGCCTCTGTCTGTCCATGGGCTACTCCCTCTTCCCTATGCCCTCTCACCACTCTGGCCTTCTGTTCCCTGGATTTGCTTTCTTCTGCCTTAAGGCCTTTGCACAGGCCATTCCCTTTGCTCTCACCACCCCCTTTGTTGGCATAGGCTTCTATTTATCAGAGCGAGAGCGAGCGAGCGAGAGAAAGAGAGAGAGAGAGAGTCTGTACACACATAAATGTGCTATTTTTAAGACTAAGTTTTGGTAAAAAAAAATTGGGAAGTTTTCTACTTTTATCCAATGTTCTATAACAGTTTAAATAAAAATGATTGATTCTTTTAAAATGTCAAGTTCATTGTGACTCTCTAAGGGGATTATACCATGCACCTTTCTCAAATCTACATGACCCCTTGATGGTGGAATACCTAATAACATCTTGCAGAACTAGTGTTTCATTCACTCATTCAATATATAGTTATTGAGTACCTACTAGGTGTCAGGCACTTGCTCAGACAATGGTCTCCCTGTGTCTAACTTCAGCAATCATAAAAACAGAAATAGTCCCCATCAAGGCTGCTGGATGCACAGTTCTAGTGGGCACTATTCACAGCCTAGTGTATGTCAGGGGTTGGCAAACTATAGCCCATGGGCCAAATCTAGCATAGCTGCTGTTTCTGTATGGCCTGAGAGCTTAGAATAATTTTTACATTTTTAAATGGTTGAAAACAAAAGAAAAGTTTTACTGTAATATAGCCACACTCATTTGTTTTTGGATTATCTGTGACTGCTTAGTTGTAACAGAAATGGTATGTCTCCCAAAGTCTAAAACATTTGCTAACTGACTCTTTACAGAAGAAAGTCCACCCACCCTTATGCAACGTGAATGGTGCCCCCAGAACTGTTCAGTGCACAGCTGGTGCAGCTGTAACCTATGGCCCTGTTCCCATTCACATTGAACAGTTAATATAGTGAGAGACCTAAACACAAAAAGAAATCTTTATTTAAGTGTGATGCATGCAACAAAGAGAAGCATAGGGGCTCTGGGACAGCACGACCAAAGCACATAAACCAATGGTGGCAAGGGGCATGGGGGTGGTCAGGGACATGGCAACCAAGGAAAGACATGAAGAAAGAGTAGGATTGCTGTCAGAAGGAGAGTAGGGTGGGAAGAACGTTCCAGCAAGAGAAGTGGCCTAACTGCAGGACATGTTCATTTTGCCTGGTTCACTTCCTGAGCCCAGAA
Organism: Theropithecus gelada; assembly: GCF_003255815.1. Classification (NCBI taxonomy): domain Eukaryota; kingdom Metazoa; phylum Chordata; class Mammalia; order Primates; family Cercopithecidae; genus Theropithecus; species Theropithecus gelada. The sequence goes on from NC_037674.1 coordinate 55,101,712, forward strand.
AGGGGCATGACGTACCCAAGGCCAGTCCAAGGCAGATAGGGCTGGGCAGGAGCAGGACAAAATCAGGCCCCTTCACTCTTGCCCCCACACCCTGCCTGTTGCATTGCACCAGTCACTCATCATGGGTTCCGGGCCTGCCCCTCGTCACCCTCCAGCCCATGCAGACAGGATGAATTGATTGTGGCATGCTCTCCTGCTGAGCCTCATCATTCCCTCAACTCAGGGCTCCAGGCAGCCACTGCCAATCAGTCAGCGCAGGAAGCAAGATATAAACCATCTGCCACCAGGACAGGATGCCTCTTGTCATGGGCAACACCTGTGGTTCCCAGCACACGGCGCTGGGCATGGTTTTTATTAAAGGGAAATAGCCAGTCTCTAAGCTTATTGTCTTGACTGAACAAAGCCTGCTGCAAATGTTTAGTTCAAAGATCTTTTCCCCCCTATTTGAGAAGTACACAGTTAACACCCTCCCCAGCTCTGCAACATCCTCGATGAATCTGCCAAGCTGGAGAGAGGCTTCTGTCTTCCCAAGGACCTTTTAAAATGAGCTTCAGTAAATCACCAAATTAGCATCAGGTTTCTAATGTGGCTGTATATTTCAGCCTAAAAACAAATCTAGGAGAGAGCTACATATGGAAAAGCTTTGCAGCAAGTGAGCTGGCAGCTCCACCGTGGCTTATGACACACAGACCTTTGTGCTGTGGTCTGAGGCAAGGAGAGCGGCGAGGTTCACGTCCTGGATCGGCCCCCACAGTGTGGACAGCAAGTGAAAAGGTGGGTCTCATACACAAGGGGGAGTTCTCCAACAGAGGGTGCATGCCCAGACCTGTGCTGTAATGACCCACACTCATTAGCAGTGGGGGCAAGGAAAATGGGTTCCTGGAGAGGATTCCAGCCCATTATTTAACAAGGCAGCAGCGGGAAGCTGGGGCCTTACCATTAAACAGATCTAGGTTACAATCCCAGCCTGCCCCACTCGCTGTGTGCTATTGAGCATCTCCTGCCACCTCTCTGATCCTGGCTCCAGCCTCATGGGTGCCTCTGAGGATCAGAAAGCATGCAGGTCAAGTGCTGGCAGAGAGCCCAGCACAATGCAGGTCCTGTAAAGCACTGCCGTAGTATGGGAAGTGCAGTCCAGAAACTTCAATCCTGCAAAGCGCTGAGTGGGGGCTGTTTTAAGGTCACAAAAAATAATAATTCCAGCTGTTCCTTACATTTGCAAAAAATCATAGAGTTTAAGATAGTGAAGCTTGTGCTGTGCCCAAGTGACCATGTATAAGGCAAGGATGATCTGGAGACCATCATGTTCCAGCTCTTCCTTCCCACCCTGACCCCTGGGGAAGGAAAGATTTCTGGCTTGCACATGTTTGAGAACAGGGACCAGGGTAGAGGAGAGGAACCAGCCTCATCAGACTTGCAGCTATTGATATAACCACCAGGTCTTCTCACTTAATCTAGGAAGACAATAGAGTAAATTACATTGACTGATTTTCAATGTTGAACCAGCCTTGCATTTCTGGGATGGATCCCACTTGGTCAGGATGTATTACTCTTTTTATATATTGCTAGATTCACTTTGCTATTTTGTATATATGCACATGAGGGATATTGGGCTGTAGTTTTCTTGTGATATATTTCGTTGTGATATGAGGGTAATGCTGACTTGTAAAATGAGTCAGAAGTGTTCCTTCCATGTTATATTTGATTTTGATTTCTTGCACGGTGCATTATTATGGAGCACCTGGGCTATGTTGGGCTCTGTGCTAAACACTTTACACCAAGTCTCTTCTTTGATCCTTTAGTGCCTGTAAGAGACAGGTACCATTCCTGGGGCAGCCTTTTCTGATGACCTCTAGAGTCCATATTCTAGAGGTCTTGAGAATTGATCAAGCTGCTGCTATTTTTCCTGAGATCAATAAAATTGCTAAGGTAGGCAACAGTTGGCCTTGGGCCCATCGTAAAGAAAGTGAAATGGGCAGCATCCTTGGGATGAAGAAGCGGCTACCCGGGGAGATGGGGATGGGTAAGGGAGCTTCTCAGTCTGAAGCCTGTGGAGGATGCCACTTGTCTTTTTCTAGGCAGGCATGCACACTGCCCAGGAGGCCCTGAAAGCATCACATTCATAGTGTCACTATTCAGAGCTGGAGGATCTTAAAGGGCATCTAATTAAACTTCTAAACCTATTTGATGTTTCTGACAAAGGGTTACTCTTCTGAATTCTTACTGTGATGGGGAGCTCATTACTCTTCCAAACTTTTGCCTCTGGGTCCACCAGCCTTCAGTTATCCAGCCCCCTACAAGGCACCAGGGAAGTGTGCTCAGATGCACATTTGCCTCTGCTGGCAGGATGCAAACATGTGCTGGGCAGTCATGCCTGCTCAGGCCCTGGAGTCCCTCCATGCTCACTTAGCCTCTCTACCAGCCTCCCATCTTCCACTCTCCCCAAGGAGTGCCCCCCACATGGCAGAGGGGCTGAGCTTCCTGCAACAGACCTGACCATGACATTCTCTGCCTGAAATGTCTGATGGCTCCTTCCTGCCTCCAGAATCAAGTCCCACTCTCACCTTTGGGCCTTCTGACATGCTGTTTTCTCTACCTGGAAAGTTCTTTCCTCCTCCTTCTCCTGTAAACTTTCTCGTGTCCTTAAAGACTAAGCTCAGACACCACCTCCTCCAGGAAGACTCTGGTGGTTCTCACATTTCATGGTAAACATCTGCTGGATCATTTGACTTGATGGTGGGGTTTACATGGCTCACTCTATATATGTGAACCCAGCACGCAGCCAGGCACTCTGTGTTGCTTGTTTGTTGAATGAACAAGTGGATGAGTGTCCTTGCCTTTGGTGGGGCTGCTGGCTACCAACCCATTCCTTCCATCCCTAATCATTGCTGGGGCCCCACCCTATGGACTGCCTTGTATTGACAAGAGAAAGGGAAAAACAGATTTGGGTAAACCTTTCCACTTGCCCTGCTGAAGGGCACTTGCCCTGTTTTGTTTCTGGGTCTATCTTGAAGTCTATCATGTTTCCTTTTAAGGTCATTGTTGAAAATATCAGCTTCATGAGAAGGCAAAATCCCCCCCTTTCCTCCTTCTTATTTGTTCTCCATTAAAGGTATCTGACCTGATCCATTCAGTTCTTTGAAGATAAAAATATAAAACCATGTTGTGATTTCTTTTTTTTTCCGAGCAACTTTTGAACAAATGCTGTGAGCTGGCATGAATATTCTCTATCAAAGATTCCAGGTCAAAAGAATTCTATTTCAGATGAATCAATGAAGTATAATAAAATTATGAAAAGGTAACAAACACAAAAGGACGCCTCTTAGCGATGATGATAAATCGTCACCAAAAGTTTGCATTGGTGGCCTAATATGCGAACAAAGTACAAACGACATAGAACTACACCACTGCCTCCTGAAGTAAACCTCAAATAAGGAGTCATGGTGGAGATAAACACAGGCAGCCACCTCTGTTTATCTCAAGCCTCCCATTTTGGTGCCATCTGGGACCAGTAGCATCAGCAGCACCTGCAAGCCTGTTGGAAATGCAGTCCCCTGGGCTCCACCCAGACCTACAGATGGGCTTGTGTTTGAGAATCTGTGAAGTCAGCTGAGTTATCAAGGGTTTGCTCAGCAAGGAACATGTTCTTCACATTTTTCATTCAAATTCCAGGTCACTGAATCTAAACAACCCACTTGGAGTTTCTGGGTTAAATGTTACCTGATTTCACACACACATAATTCTTTTTGTGTTGTTGTTTTAGTCAATGCATAAAAAGCATTTATTGAATGTCTAAGAACTGTGATCAACATGTCTATTAAAAAGCAACCTTGTGGGGCCCTGTGATTCATTTTCTGGAAAAGGTCTCATGAGGCCAAAAGCTATTTTCCTCCTCCTGCCTGCTTCTCTCTCTGTCCCTCATATTCTGATGCCTTGTCCACATCTGTGATGTCACCTGTCCCACTCCAATGACTTTCAGTTTCTTAAGCCCAATCTCTCAACTGAGCCTCAGACTCATGTCTGACTCACAACCTTATACACCCCCACCCTGGGGTGTTCCACAGTCCCCTCAAACTCGGCACATCACACTGTTAGGGAAAGGGGAAGAGGAGGACAGAGGGAAGGTGGTCCTGGGTCCCAAATAATCATGCAGAGGGCTTGAAGAAAAGGCTGGTTGAGATTAGTGAAAGGACTGAATGCTGAATATTTGAAAAGAAATGTAGTTGAATGAACATCTAGGGGAACATAATGATTTACTTTAATTAGTAGATGACATTCCATTGTAAATAGCAAGCTGTTTGTATGTCTTCATTTTTGTTGCTTTTATCTAGTTTATACAATTTTATCACCCACCAGAAAGCTCATTTAAACCATTTCCTTTTAAAAATAAGTTGACAGCAGAAGAGCAGCCATCAGCGCAGCCTTCTGAAGAACCATAAGCCTCATACTAATGCCAGGGTCACCATCTGGGAGAAGTGACTTCTTTGTAAGGCATGTGGGTAGTGTGGTCCACAGCAGAACGCTAAGGCACCTGAGAATTGTAAGCTTCAACCTGGCCTCCAGGTCATTATGATGGCATCAAGGTCGAAGAATATTTTATTTTACGTTTTGTAGCTTGATTTATAACTCTTAAACATTTAAACCAGGGTTCCTTAACTGTGGCGCTACTGACATTTTAGCTGGACTAATTCTTTGTTGGTGGGGGACTGTTCTGCATATTGTAGGATATTTAACAGCACCTCTGGCTGTTAGATCATTAGATGCCAACAGCAACCTCCCTCAAGTGGTGACAATCAACAATGTTTCCAAACATTCCTAAGTGTTCCCTGGGGAGCAAAACTGCCCCAGTTGAGGCCCACTGGTTTAGACCTATACTTTGTGAGCCTACATTTGTGCCCCTGCCCCAGATCCCACAATTGTTGGGGTTGGTGGTTTCTAGCCACGTGATCTTGGGTACTTCCATCCTCTCTGGGCCTCATCTGCACTTGGTGGGAAACACATGAGAGAGTGTGTCAAAGCTTAGCTGCGGCCAATGCTCACTAGTCTCCTTCCTGCCTTGGTCAACCTTTAGGGGTGCTCACCTGTTCAGGAAGATGCTGCTGACATCGTCATGTGTGATGGGAGGCTTCTTGGAGCTGGCGGCCATCCGCAGTGGGCGCAGGAAATTGTTGACAAGGATGTGCAGCTGCTGCACGTACTCAGCCTCAGCCTCCAGCATGCTGAACACCACCTGGTTCCTCTTGCGCATGCTGTCGGCATGGGGTGACCGGATGTAGTCCTGGATGATGGTCTTCCACTTCCGCCGGCACAGCCAGCCCCGCAGGAAGCTCTGCACCTGGGCAGCAAGACCAGTGGGGAGAGGCTCCTGTCAGGGAGTCTGGACCACTGCTGTCCTTCGAGGCTGTGAGCTCCCCAAGGGCAGGGACCAAGGCTTTGTTATTCCTATGCCGGGCATGTAGCAAAAAGAGCTCAGATGTAGATCAGGCCTGGCTCTGTTGCCCACATGATGCAGGGCAAGTTGTTTGGTTGCTCTGAGCCAATTTTCCCATCTGTAAAATGGGGCTAAAGAGATGATGGCTAGACTGAAAGTCTGGTCCACAAATTGGACTGGCATCTCTGAAGAGCTTATTGGAAATGCAGATTCTCAAGCCCCACCCCAGACCTCTGCAGTTTAACAAGACCCCTTGGGTTGCTTTGGAAGCACTCGCTGGAGGAGGGCAAATGTGGCTCCATGCCTCCATAATGGGAGGTCGCCTGAGGATAAAGGGTTGCAGGGCTGTGCTGGGCACGGGTCATACCTTGCCTTGTCTAATGACTTGCCTGAAAGCCCAGAAGTTTCAATTAAAGCTCTTCTGGATAGAAGGGTGATTATCAAATTGAACAGAACATGGAAAATTAGTTAACTCATACTCAGCCCTCATCAGCGGCTTCTGAGTGCTGGGGCCTGCCTGGAGCTTCTCCTCCTGACTCAGTAGGGAAATGAACAGAGACACTTAACTCAGTTGCCTTGGTGCTGGGCTGCTTGGAGTGGCCTCGTGTTGGCAAGAACTCGGGAAAGGGCCTTGATTGACATACACACAGAGAGTTGTCTTAAGCTGTACAGGCTTCCAATCAAGGGCTTCTGAGCTGTACAGGCTTCCAATCAAGGGCTTCTGAGCTGTACAGGCTTCCAATCAAGGGCTTCTTGCACAAGGACTGTGCAAGCTCACAGTCCACACTGGGAGGAAGGGTGCTGGGATGAGCCACTGGGGACCAGGCAGAGGTGCTCATACAATATTCTCCACTGAAAGGACCACTGTCTCCAAACAGCAGGTACAGTTGTCCAGGGGCAGACGTGCTGGCTAGAGATGGGTGCTGTGGAGAGAAGAGGCCTGCCCAAGCCCCAGGAGCTATCTCTGAAGATAGGAAGGGCTTTCTCAAAGAGGGAGGGGCTTACTCTGAGGTTCCAGGAGGGTGAAAATAGAGCGATGGGAGGTGGATTTCAGCTAGCCTTTAACAAAATGTTCCAACCAGAATGCTCCAAATACAGGGGTGGACTGGGAAGCTCACTGGGACTGTAGCAGAGAACATGGGTCAGGGCATCTCTGCCCAGATGGGACTTGACTCAGACCTGGGTGGCAAGTCCCAGTGTCTGTGGGGCCCTGGCAGTTCCTAGAGGTACGTGAAGCTGGCTGGGTGGGGCAGGGGGGTATATCATAAGGTGGCACCTCTTGCCTGGGCCAGCTGCTGTCATGTGCAGGAGGTGGCCTGGGGCTGCTGGACTTTCTGCTTTTTAAGGAGATGTCGTGTCCCAGCAGCATAGCCTCTGGAGCTTGGCCGCCAGGGTTTGAATGTTACTCTGTATATACTTAGCTGTGTGACCTTGGGCAAGTTCCTTTGCCTCTCTGTGTCTCAGCTTCCCCATATGTAAAATGAAAATAATAAATAAACCTCAGAGGATTTTAGTGAGGATAGAATTAATCTGCATAAAGCTCTTAAAATAATGTCTGGCACATAGAAAGTAGTTAATTAATGTTAGCTATTTCTAGTCTTAAGAAACCAGAAATCCAGATTTTTGTGTGATGTGTTTAGCTTTTAAAGCACTGGCAACAAATTTTTAAAAATGTAAACCAAAAAAAAAGCCCAGTGGGATGAAAATCTCAAAATTTCAAACACACTGGTAAGCTGAACTTGGCCCATGGGATGCCAGTTTGCAGTTTCTAGGGATGGCATTGGGGTCCTTTTATACACTCAACAAATAGGATTCTGTGGTTTCACCTGTTTTTCTTAGGGTGAGTCAGGCTCCCCTGCCTTGAGTCTGGCAAGCTACAAGCACAGCCCATGCCCCTTCCCTCTGCCACACCACCACAGGGTGGCCCATGGTATGTCACTACCTGGCCACTGGGCAGATCCCTGGTAGCTTCTGAGATGTCTGTTCCTCCTGAACTCTCATAGGGTAAAAGCAGTGAGGTCCGAAAAAGGCTGGACTACTGTGCTGGGTCTGCTGGGGACTCAGGAGGTACTTGTGAGAGGTGGCGTGTACATGGCAGTGGGGGTCGCATGCCAGGGAGTGGCAGCAGAGAGGTGGCCCTGGGGGTCTTGGCAAGGTGAATGACAATGTGATGAAAGCAGTCAGCTGAGAGTCCCAGGCCTGGGCTTCTGTCCTGGCTTTCCCCACTCCTTCCTCTTGTGGAACCTTGGTTTTCTTTTTTTTTTGAGACGGAGTCTCACTCTGTCACCCAGGCTAGAGTGCAGTGGCACGATCTTGGCTCACTGCAAGCTCCACCTCCCGGGTTCACACCACTCTCCTTCCTCAGCCTCCCGAGTAGCTGGGACTACCGGCACCCGCCACCACGCCTGGCTAATTCTTTGTATTTTTAGTAGAGACGGGGTTTCACCATGTTAGCCAGGATGGTCTCGATCTCCTGATATTGTGATCCACCTGCCTCGGCCTCCCAAAGTGCTGGGATTACAGGCGTGAGCTATCGCGCCCGGCCCTCAGTTTTCTTATCTATAAAATGGGGCTGAAGCACTCTACCCCACAGGGATAACCAGAAGAAATGACAAGGTACCCTTCAGAGATAAGGGGTTGTGGGCTCTGTCTTTGAAGCTGAGGTTGGGGGATGGGGGCACGCCCTGAGGACAGTGGGACTGTGGGTGGATACTGCCAACCCTGGCCTGGCTCTCTAAAGAGAGAGCTCCAAAGAGGGCCACCCAGAGGGATAGTACAGACCTTCTTAATTTTCTTGATGTCGCTGTCTTCATCGTTGGGAGCAACAGTCTGGGTGGACTGGATGCGCTCATTGTCCTTGAGCAGGGATGCGATCTGCAACAGAAACACAGGTCAGCCTGCAAGGGGCACTGGTTCATGGAGGCCCCAGGTCTTTCGGCGGTGGGTGGCAGGCACAGGGTGGCAGCCGGCCCTGCCTCTTCTTCCCCAAGAACCATGATGCCACAGCTTGTGATTCTGACTCTGTGCATCCAGGTCATGGAACCAGACAGGCCCCAGACATCTGTGAGAAGCAAGCGCTGCATGGGGGATGGGTAGACACCTGGGTTCCAGGCCAGCTGGGCTGCCCAACCAGAGTGACCTTGGATGAAGCCCTTCTGCTCTCGGGGCTGTAGCCACCTCATTTGTAATCTCAGAATTTGACCTAAATCTGTGATTCTCCTCCCTACTCCCCAAACCACTAGTCCCTTTATTTTATAATTTTTGCTGTGATAGAACACATGTAACATAATATTTACCATTTTTACCATTTTTAAGGGTACGGTTCAGTGGTATTAAGGACATTCACAGTGTTGTGCAACCATCACCACCATCTACCTCCAGAACTCTTCATTTTGTAAAACTGAAACTCTGTACTCATCAAACAATAACTTTCCATTCCCCTGCCTCCCAGTCCCTGGCAACCACATTCCACCTTCTGTGCCTCTGATTTGGACTCCTCTAGATAGCTCATCTAAGTAGAATCATGCGCTATTTGTCTTTCTGTGACTGGCTTATTTCATGGTGCATAATGTCCTCAAGTTTCTTCCCATGTTGCAGCATGGGTCAGAGTCTCCTTCCCTTTCAAAGCCTGAGCAATATTCCCTCGTGTGTGTAGACCACATTTTATTTATCCATTCCCCCTTTGATGGGCATCTAGGTAATCCCTTTATTTTTCAAACAAAATTGTATCTGGATATAAATCAGATAGAGCAGGTGGCTCCGGGTGAAGCCCTGCTGGCTTGGCGCTTTCCTTCCTGGGCAGCCCCAAAGCACCTCTTAGAATCAGAGGCCTATTTTAATCATAACCTGGAAACTGCTGGCCTAGAAAAGTGGAATAGCTCTTCGAATATCTAGCTGCTCTAAACATCTCCATTTGCATAATTTGGGGATCACAGATGTCGACATAGCTGCAAGAACAAAACCAAGGCATGGTGCCTAGGAGAAGGTGCACCTTAAGCTGCACTGTGGCCAGGGGCCTCTGGGACTCATCCCATAGACAGGCCAGTGGTGTATCCTCCTGCGCAGGGCTCACCCAACCACTCCAGTTCTGTAAGTCCTTGTTTTGTGTCCTGTAGCAGGGTTCCCACTGCACCATGGACTTTCCTGTGAAAATGCTGGAATTGCCTGTCTACTCTTCTATCTTTGCTGTGAGCTCTAAGGGAGAAGGGATTGCAGCTGTTTCATTCATTGTGCTCCTGGTGCCTAGCGCGACATTGGGCACTCAGCACATTCTTGTTGTCTATACAAATAAGTGAATTAAAAAAAAATCAGAGCAACAGCAGCAACAAAAACATTAACCAAGGGAAAACACTGCAGTAATGAAGCCCCGCATGTCTAAAGATAGTAGCTTGGGGGATTCTATGAACACAGCCACAAAGCCCGGTGCTGCTCTCTCTTGGGAACACATGGCTTTTGTCCCCTCAAGGCCACTTGCTGAACCACAGGATGAATGGGTGCTCATAATTGAGCAAATCAAGCACTTTGAAAGCAAAATGGAACAGTTACCCGCTCTCCACTCCTTGGTTGCTAAAATTACCCCTGTGATTGAAGAGTGGCCGAAAATATCTAACTGAGAAATAGTCAGCATGGAGATGGGCTTTTCTCCCCTCCCCCTCCCCCTCCCCCTTTTTGATCCTTTGAGAACATTTGCACATTGAAATGATGACTGATTCTTTGATCTAGACTCTAAAGGGCTAAGAAACACACAAGTGTGTGTACACACAAACACACACACACGCCTTTGGAGCCTGCTCAGTCAACACCTTAACCTTCAGCTTCTCACCTCTGTGCCAGGATGCTTTCTTTGCCAGTTTTGGGATTTGCACATAGCAACTCTTTTCACTTTAGGATGGTGATATGTGTGTGTATGTGTGCTGGGGTGGGGGAAGTGGTCTGTGTTTAAAACTGATGGTGCTCTTCTCAGAGAGAGGCATGCCGGGACATCTACTCAACAGGGACCAGGGCAGAAAACAGATGCAATTAGGTCAGGCACCATGTTACATGCACAGGCAACAATGGCAGCTTTGGAGTCTTTATTTAAGGATCAGGCTAAGTGGGCAAAGCTCTGGAGGGTTGCAAGCCTGGGGACCCTGCAAGAGTCTTGAACTATGTCTAGTCTTGGCCGATTGCAACTAGGAGCCAATATCGGGATGGTGGTGGGAGCCCCAGGCCTAAAGGGCTCATGGAGGGCTCATGGAGGCAGCCTTTCCCTGACACTGGCAGGTGCCTCCTGGAAGTAGATTTTGCTTTGCACCCTGCTTTGTTTGGTTACATCCTGCCCCTACTTAGTTGACCCTGGTGAATTACAGCCATGGGGAAGTGGACCTCTGAGTCACGCCCTGTCTCTGACTGGCTGACTCCACACCTGGCTCCATGCCTGGTGTCTTGGCTGGCTCCTGCCCACCCACCACCCTCAGACTGGCTTTCTTTGCCCCTAGAGGCAAACTCTTACTTGCTACACCTGCTTTGGGCATGGTGCATTGGCTCCTGCTCCACCCTACTCCCCTCTCTGGAGACACTTTCTTTAACCCGGAATGTGTTTAGTCAGTGCAGTAACGGGTGATGGAATTAATCTAGGTCTTTTGCTCTTTGTTAGCAGCCAAGGGTTTACTAAAGATTGCTGCATTGCTTGCTTTTCAAGCAGGTGCCACACAACTCAGCTGTCTCTCCTGCCTCCCTGCCTCCCTCTGCCCCCATCCAAGCCCAACAGGTGCCCCTATCTCTGTTTCCCTTTGTGCCAACCTTATCAGCATGTTCTGATGGTGTCTGTTTGGGCACCGTGCCAAGTGCCCCTTCCCTGGAGGAGCTCCCAGCCTAAGAAGGAGGTCAGGCATTCATAGAGATGACTTGCCATCCAACAAGGCCAGGCCAGAACAGAGCTGTGTACCCACTGCCATGGGAGGGCCTCAGCCAGGAAGTGGCAAGGCTCCCCAGGAAAGGTTTTGAAGGGCAAACAGGAGTCCAACAGTAGGTATATGTAGGGGAGAGAATTCGAATAGAGGGAATGATATGAACAAAGGCATGGGTGTGATAGAGTGTTGTGTGCCAGGGCAGCAAGTCTTGGGAATGGGGGATGGCAGGAGATGGGCAGCAGGGCCACAGCAGGGAGAGTGGCCATGGAGAGGGGGTGCTGGTGGGGAAGGACCAAGGCCACCCTCCCCTCCTTTCCCCAGAGCAGTCTTCTACCTATTTTATATATTGGGGTTCCACATCAGAGTGTGTTTGCAAAACTGATTCTAGGCCAGTTGCGATGGCTCACACCTATAATCCCAGCACTTTGGGAGGCTGAGGCAGGTGATCACCTGAGGTCAGGAGTTCGAGACCAGCCTGGCCAACATGGTGAAACCCCGTCTCTACTAATAATACAAAAATTAGCTGGGTGTGGTGCCTGTAACACGAGCTACTTGGGATGCTGAGGCAGGAGAATTGCTTGAACCTGGGAGGTGGAGTTTGCAGTGAGCCAAGATCGTGCCATTGCATTCCAACCTGGGCGACGAGATTGAAACTCCATCTCCAAAAATAAAAAAATTAAAAAACCTAAAACTGATTCCAAGGCTAAGTCTTCATTTTGAACCTTAGGGTAAAGATCTCTGCAGTTCCCTCCACTGTCAGCCTTCTGGGATATGTGTGTTCCCATGCCAATAAAATATTACAGCCATCTGCAAACTCCTATGCTGCCCTTTAGGGCCTGTCTTAGCTCTCCAAATTTACTTCCAATTGCAAATGGGAGAGAAATAGCTATCAAGAAAATGAAATCATGCCAAACTGAGCATTCTAGAGGAGGGGAGGAGTCTTCTCAGAGGCAGATGTTCCCTTATTTAGATGGTTCCTTGATGGGGTTTTCTGGTAATGAAAGAGAAGGCCTGATAGGATTGTTTAGAAGGGAGAGAAGAGACTAAGTCAGCAGGGGATTGATTGTTTAACTTAGTAACGTTACAGGTGTGTCAGCATGATCTCCTGTTACAGAGATGGCTGGGGTGGGTGCCACAGGATGGAGGGTACAAAGGGAGAAGAGACAGGCTGGCTTCATGGATGTGTGGCCTGTGCATTTGCACAGACCCCCAGGCTTACAAGGGCCCAGTGGTTGGTTTAAGCTTCTGCAGTTGCTGTCTTGAAGTTTTTAAGGGCCCCACATTTTCTTTCGTGCTGAGCCCTGCAAATTACAGAGCTGGTCATGAAAAAAGTTACAGACAATAATATAATGGTAAATTATAAATGGTAAAGCTCTCTGAAAGGAAAACTGACTTGTAGCATTTGCCAGTTCCCATGATGTCAGCCCATTTCTAGCTCAGCCCATTTCAAGCTACCAAAGGTCAAATACGCAGCTAGCGAAATTCTTGAAAATCTAACAGTTGGCTCTTGCAAGCTGGTGTTATAGAGTGTTGTGTGGATGGCCAATGGCCAATGGTAGAAGCAGGCTCTGGCACATCACTGGATGCAGGGGGAAGATCTTGTTAGGGAAAGAGGTTATGGACAACAACAAAAGTGGCACGTGGGAGTGTGAGGAGAGAAGTCAGTGTGTAAAGGGGAGGTTGGTGAAGGATGGCTGTGGCAGGAAAGGCTGGGTGACATGAGGGCAGAGGTGTTTTCTATTCATTTTTGAGCTGTTTTCTGTTTTAATAGTGGAGTGCCCCTCCATTCTGTTACATACAACAGCCTGTGTTACGGGTTTAGGGACTGAAGGAGGAGCCTCCTCTGAGTCGTTGTTGGGACTTTTGCAGATACTCTGGTTCTCTCTCTTCTTGGAAATGGTGCGTTGTATTTCCCAGATCCTCTGAAGTTGGGTACAGTCACGTGACTTGCTCTGTCCAATGTGACGTGAGCACTGTGCCATGTGCCTTTCCCCAGCCCAGCCACATGACTGGTGAATTTCTTGATGGCAGAAGCCTCCTTGGCTTGTCTCTCGATCACTGGAGGGTTTTGGGGAGCAGAGTCTTCAGCAGAACTCTCAATGGACACACAAGAGTCAGTAATCAACCTCTGTTGTTTTAAGACATTCGGATTCAGAGGTTGTTACTGCAGCATAATCTAGCCCATTCTGACAGACACAGGTAGTGACTACTCAAGGGAAAAGAAGCAGTGAAGACTGAGTGGAGGCAGCTGCCATGAGAAGTGCAGTGACAGGTCAGGAGAGTGGAGTCTGAAAGCAAGAGGTGGCCAGGGGAATGTAAGCCCCTGGGAATCCTCAGGAATATGTGGGATGGGGCCTGAGGAAGCTTATTTAGCCATCAGAAGAGAGGTGGACCATGAGAGTGTGGGGCCATCCAGGCAACACTGTCATTCCTGAATACGTACTTTGTTATCAAGGTCCTCTCCTCAGCAGGGAGGGAAGGCTGTGGTGGGGCAGGCTCAGGCCAAGGATTTCAGCCAGGAGATCCAGTGGTGGAGGCGAGAGACTTTGGGTAAGTTGCTTCCTCCCCATGGACTTGGTGTCTTCAGAGTCCTCCTGGCTCCGACAGTCTAAGACCCCGGGCCTTCCTCACTGGTGTCACTCTGTCCTGCCCACCTGATGGCCACTCCTCAGGAATGAGCTCTGTTTCCACTCTCCTAGAGCCCACTCAGAGCCAGCAGGTACCCTCTGACCTGCAGGACATATTTTTGCATATGTGTGTGTGTGTGTGTGTGTGTGTATATCAGGGGGACAGAGAGAGAGAGAGAGAGAGAGAGACCAAGAGAGATACTATGGCCAGAAAACTTTCCTAAGATGGTCCTTCTTTCAAAGTCTTCTTTAAAAAATCTTTTGCCCTGAAGGGTAATACACTCAGTTGGAAGCATCGCTCCGAAAATTCCCATCAAGTGGGTCTCTACTGCCACTTTGAGACACACACACACACGCACACACTCTCTCTCTCACTCAGTCATGACTGACCTGCTTTCTGCTCCCCAACACCACAGGGGGCTCTGCCCTTTGCACCTACACCCCTTCTCTGACCTAAAGTGCCCTGACACCTTTTAAGGCCATGTGCAACATGAACCCACACCTCCCGGGCTGTAAAACAACTGACTTCCTGACTTGGGTTCACACCGCAAACCCTGCTACGGCACTGATGACACTCTACCAAAATCAGATCCAAAGGCAGAAACTTTCATATCTCTAATGCTTCCCACAAAGTCTGACAACCATTCATTCATCAAGCCCTTATTGAGTACCTACTATGTGCCAGGCCAAAAGAAGGAGTGATACGCGACACAGCCCTGTCCTTATGGAGTTCCTGCCGGGCCCGTTGGGGTGACAGGCACGCATGGAGCCTGCTCTCACATGGTGAGCTGAGTGTGGGAAAGCCATGGGAGCAGACAGCAGGGAGCACCCTCCGGTCCAGGGGTCCCCCAGGGTGAGGCATTTGAGTTTGGTAGGATGTCACCAGGTAGGACGCTTGGGGATGAAAGGGCATTCCAAACAGAAGCACCAGCATGTGCAAAGGCCAGGAGACGGGTAGTGCACTGGTGCCCACAGTGAAAAGGTGAGTGCTTGAGGACAAGGATGAGGTCAGTGGTAGGTGATCTTCAGTGAGTAAGTGAATGAATGAATGACACCTGGACACCCTTGATCATGAAGCTAATAATCTGGTACTGGGGCTGGGCTCCTTCCCTGATCCCGTATAGGAGTTCAGTTTGGATTTAGGAATCTGTGTTGGGCAAGGATTGATCCCACAATGAACTGGGTGGGCTGGAGAGGGGACATCCTTGAATTGAGCTCTGGTAGCCCTGTGGGAAGAGGCTACCAGAGTAGAGTGGAAAGACTGGCAAGCAGACAGGAGACCTGGGTTCCAGCCCTCTGCCACTTCCCAGCTGTGTGAGCTTGGGCAAGTGACTTGGGCTGTTTGAGTCTGGTTCCTCCTGTGAAATGTAGGTGACTGATCCTATCAGGATGGTTGTGGGGAATGAAAGAAAGTATGTCTTGAAGGTGCCTGTTATCAGGCTAGCAGAGGTGTGTAGAATCTGGAATTTTTGTTGACCTTGAGGTTGCAAGTTGATGTTACTTTGGGCTTGGCTGCTGCGGAACAAGGTGGAATTGTTGGCTTTAGATCTTTGAACATTCCAGGCAGAGCTGGATTAGCAGGTGTGATGGGGTCCTATGTTCAGAAGGCCCTGCACTTGGGACTTCAAGCTCTTTTGTTGAAATTCTTAAAATAGTTTTCTCTTTGAATTGTGTTTAGTGAGTGAACTCTGATGGGACCATGAGCACACCACAGGGTCTTGGAGCCTTGGCTCATGCATGTTCCTACCTCCCACTGCTTTCTCAGCAACTTGGATGGGTTATTGACTGCTTATTCCTCACACTCTGGCATCGCAGGCCCCAAGACCTCTGCTACCATCTGCTCAGGGAGCAACTGGTTGAGTCAGCTGAGGAGACTCACAGTCTACCATCGCCCCTGGCCCTCAGCAGGTGACTGGGCATAGGTGGAGGCTGGGGGCCAGTGTGCGCCCCATGGTGCTACAGGCTGGCAGTGCCAGGGTGCATTAGATGGGTGACTCAGAGGGAGCTCCTTGCCCACCCAAGTCCAGCTACTGAGCACATCCTGGCAGTCGGGGCAGGGCAGGCTGGAGGTTGAGGTTGGGTGCTACCTGTCTGCCATGAGTTAGGTCAGGAGGCTGTGGGACAGGAGAATGACTTCCCTGGCCTGGGCCTTGCATTTTCACCTCGCATCAGACCCTGCAAATTGGATACCCAGCTGACTTCAGGGGTCTGTGTTTTCATTTTCCCCTCCTCAGTGCAGAGTCCATGGTCCTTGTGTGATATGGCCACATGGTTCTGAGCATGCTGGTGAGGTGATGGGGGAAGAGATGATCAGATCATTCTGTGTCGGGGTTGATAGCTAGTGAGGGGCATCTAAGGGACTAAGAGCTGGTGCTTCCCAAGGTTTAATGTAAATGGAATCACCTGGGCTGTTGTGAAAATGTAGATTCTAATTTAGAAGATCTGGGACCTGGCCTGAGATTCTGTTCCAGGTGAAACCAATGCTGCTGCTTCATGGCCCGCACTTGGGGAAGCCAGGTGCCAAGAAGCTTAGTCTGGCAACAATGCCGCCTCCAGAATGCTGGCTGGTGGGCCCCTGCAGGAGCTTTCATCAAGATGGGTGGAGGGAAGGGGCTGCCTTGGAGTTGAGCAGAAGCCCACACTCTAGTGACCTACCAGTGACCCTGCGCCCTCCAGAGTCTTGGGCTATTAACGCAGAATGCTCAGTCAATACAGTTGCTGACGCAGTAACTAGGAGCTTACCCATAGGTAATCTCACTCAAGCCTCACAACCTTGTCAGGTGTTTATAGAAAGCCCTGTTTTACAGCTGCAGAAACTGAGGCACAGGCACGTTGAGGGACTTGTTCCAGGTTGCAGTCAGTAAGTGGCAGAGGTGAGAGTTAAACCCAGTCTGACCACAGGACCTTCTCATTCTGCCAGTACTACCACATCTTAAGTTTGGAGCCTGGAAGAACTGCATCTGGGAGCTGGTTCCCCTGCCCGTCATGTGGCTCCCCGATCCTGCAGGAGCCCAGGATTTAAGATGTTGTGCCTAGGGCCTGGGCCCCTGGCCAGCCTTCTCCACCCGCCAGCCCGCAGTCACCTCTGCCTTCAGCCGCTCGATCTCGATCTCCCCATCCTCGATCTGCTGCCGAAGCTGCTTGGCTACGGTCTTTTCCGTCTCCACGATCTGCAGCAGGTGCAGGTACTTCTGCATTAATGCCTCATGCTCTGTGGCCAGGGTCCTGTAGCTGTGGACAGATGGACATGGCAGGTAAGATGCTGACTTCTTGTCCTCTGGCGAACCAAGCAGGGCACTGACCGGGAGAGGGGCTCACCCACCCACCTGCACTTAGCAGAAGGCCCTGACTCCCAGCACCCTGCAGAGTGAGAGGGCTTGGCAGGGTGGAGCTGGGGGCAGTCCAGGCAGGGAGACAGCTGGAGAAAGGTGGGGCGGTGGGCCCGAGTGCGAGTCTGCTCTAGAAAGCACATCTGCGTTCTTGTTCCCACCCACTTTTAAAGATAAATAACAGGGCTAGAAGAGAGAATCCTTTAGTTTGTAATGCTGCCCTATTAAAGTGTAATAAGATTTTGTGCTTCTGTTATGAAAATGAATATCAGGTTTTTAAGTTTTTCCAACTTCTCAAGAGACTTAATTGTTTTTCCTTGCAAAGGAAATTCAGCTGAGAGCCTGAAGGAGTCTGTTTTGTACCACCACACCTCCCCTCACCCCACGGGTGTGAAAATTCAGCTGCCTCATTAGTCTGTTCTTACTAATGGACCCCGTCAGAGTGCTGTAAAACAGGCGTCCACCTCATCTGCAGGCTGCTCTGCTAGCCTCCCTCCCTCCTTCTGTCCCTCGTTCCAACCCTCCCTCCATCCTTCTCTCCTTTCCTCTCCTTCCTCCCTTCCCTTTCCTTTCCTATCCTTCCCTTTCCTATCCTTCCCTCCCTTCCTTCCTTCCCTCCCTCCCTTCCTTCCTATCCTTCCTTTCCTTCCTATTTTTCCTATCCTTCCATTCCTTCCTATCCTTCTAATCCTTCTATCCTCTCTTGTGCAGGTGTGATCTTTACAGACTCACAGACTCTCAGAGAAGGGAACTTGGGGATCACAAAAGACCAGCTGTCTCATTTCACAAATGAAGAAACTGAGGTCCAAATCACAGTCCATGGGTGTCAAAGCTGGAGCTAGAGTGGGGCTCCAGCCCCTGACAGTGCATTTGTGCCTCCTTTCGTGGTTTCATCTTCTGGTTTGGCATACAGTTCTCTCCACTGAAACATACACTGTAAAATGCACTTGATGTTGCATTTTGTACCTTGCTGTACATAAACACACACCCCCCACAGAGGCATCCCATAATACCAGAATATTATACATACAGCGCGAGAGAACATTGTGTCTCTACATGATATTAATATACTCCAGTGCCTTTTTTCGTACATAGGAAGTATCTATTATATATATGTAAATAAAAACTAAGTTGGGAATATGTAAAAATACTTAATATGGTTGTGGAAGACAGCCAGTGTCTCCCTTGATACAAACACACACACACACACACACACACACACACACACACAGTGTCTGAGGGTTCAGTGATGCTTACAGTTACAGTGTCCCCCTCTGGTCTTATGGCCAACTCCATAGATAAGAGCACGATAGCTCCTATTGTCCCAGGCACTGCTCAACAAGCCTCAGCTCAGCCAGGATGGCTAATGTTGATGTTGACTATTCTAAGGAAGGTGCCTCGATTTCCCTTTCTGCGACCATCACCATGTCACTCCCCTGGCCCCCATTTTGAATGGGAGACATTCCTGGGAGGCCAGTGGGCTGGCCCCAGGGCTTGACAAAGGAAGAAGGCAAACAATCAACCTGTCCCATCATTCCATCACTGTCCCATTGACATGTGCCCCTGGCTTCCAAAAGGATGATGCATATGGAGAGGTTTTTGTTCACGGGTCTGTGGTCTCCATCACCAGCGGCTCCTTTACTGGGGAGGAAGGCTTCTAGTTTGTGTTGAATCTGCATTACCTGGCAGTTGCAGAGCTCCCAGCTTACTGGGAGCCAGGATCTGGGACTCTACAACCCTCACTTAGGCACCCATGTCCTGTGTGACATTGGGTCATACGTCTGTCAAATGGGCTGAAGGGACCCCTCCCTGGGTTATCGTAAGCACATGATGAACTGTGAGAGCTGGACAGACTGCAGAGCAGACAGACACTCTCAGATGCAGAACATTCTGTCAGGCTCTGGAGGCCCAGACAGGCTTGGCAGCATTGATGTCAATTGGATTATTATTATTTTATTGGCTTCTTAGAGCCAGTCTTTAATTTAGTGAATTGCTTGAAAAATTATCCTGTCCATGGTAGGCAGGAGAGGAGTGCTTTGCCTGCGTGGCATGCACCGTTGCACAGTTGCCCCGCACGGCTTCTTCTCCTGTCACCAGCTTGTGTCAATGTGGCTCAGTTGACCTTAAAGCAGGGAGATTGTCTAGGTGGCTGTGATCCAATTGCATGAGCCTTTAAAAGCGGGGCGTTTTCTCTGCTGGTTGTTGAAGGGACAGTGAGAAATCTGAGGCTGGAGAGTTACTAGCTTGAGGATGGAGGAGGCCATGTGGCAAGGAGTATGCAGCCTCTAGGAAGTGCCCCCTACCCCCCTTCTCAGCTGCCAGCAAGGAAACAGGGACTTCAGTCCCATGGCTACAAGGAGCTGAATTCTGCCAACAACAAGAACGAGCCTGGAAGTGATGATTTCTCAGAGCCTTCAGAGAGGAGCCCAACCCACTGACTCTTCTTTTGTTGTTGTTGTGTTTGAGACAGTGTCTTGTTCTGTCTCCCAGGCTGAGTGCAGTGGTGCAATCTCTGCTCACTGCAAGCTCTGCCTCCCGGGTTCAAGCCATTCTCCTGCCGCAGCCTCTCGAATAGCTGGGACTACAGGCACCCGCCACCACGCCTGGCTAATTTTTTGTATTTTTAGTAGAGATGTGGTTTCACTGTGTTAGCCAGGATGGTCTCAATCTCCTGACCTCGTGATCTGCCCGCCTTGGCCTCCCAAAGTGCTGGGATTATGACTCTCTGATTTTAGCCTATGAGACCCTGGGCAGAGAGAGACCTCAGTCAAGTATGGACTTCTGACCCAAAGAACAGGGAGGTAAAATAATGGGTGTTGTTTCATGCTGCTGAGTTGGTGGTAATTTCTCATGCAGCAATAGAAAATTAAAACACTATCTTTAAAATTAAAAAATATATATATCATTCATTTTTAAAATTTGAGGTTTAACATACATATTGTAGAAAGCACAGGTCTTAAGTGTAGTTTGATCAGTTTTGATAAATGAATGCACTCAAATCCAGATGAAATTTCCATCACCCCAGGAAGTTCCCTCATGCCCTTCCCTGTCAATCCCTACACCAGAAGCAACTACTGTTCTGATTTCTATCACCACAGGCTCATTTTGCCTATTTTAGAATTTCATGTAACTGGAACCAAATATCATGTACTATTTTGTGTCTGACTCTTCACTCAGCAAATTGATTTTGAGATTCATCCACCAGGTTGCACGCATTTGTAACTGGTTCCTTTTACTGCTGAGCAGCATCCCATTGCATGCATGTACCAAGGTGACTTTAGACATTTGCCTGTTGATGGACACATTGGCTATTCTTAGTTTTGGACTATCATGCATAAAGCTGCTAAGGGATATTTGCATACGACTTCTTATGGACATTTTTTCATTTCTCTTGGATAAGTACCAAGAAGTGGAACTGCTGGGTCACAGAGCAGATGTATGTTTAACTTTTTAAGCAACAGCCTTGCAATTTTCCAAAGTGGTTGTGCCATTTTATCCTCCTGCCAGCACTAGATGAGAGTCATGTTTGTTCCACTCATCTTCAACATTCAATATTTTCTGTCTTAACCATTTTAGCCACTCTACTATATAAGTATTGGTATTTCATTGCCTTTAGAACCTTTCGTATTGATTGAGATTCTAAATCAATGTAATCCTGGTTATCAGCATGTAAAAGTTAGAATTCTATAATACTTCTACATTTACAAAGCCCCTTCACATAAATAATTTCATTTGCTCCTTAAAATAACCGTGCTCTTGGTTCTACTTTAGTGCTTAGGAGACTGAGGTACAATTGCTCCCCCTGCATCTGGGTTCTTCCTCACTCAGTTTTATCCTCCACATCATGAGCAATTTCCAATTCAGATCATAGTTCTGATCATGCTACTCCCCTTGTATAACACCCTCGATGGCTTCCCACTGTTCACAGGGGAAAGGTCAAACATCTCAGCAGTATTCAAGATCCAGTTATGGTCTGGTTCCAGCCCACGGTCCACAGTCCAACCTCATCTACTTTCTCTCTCTCTTTTTTTTTTTCTTTTTGAGACCAAGCCTTGTTCCGTTGCCCAGGCCGGAGTGCAATGGCGCGATCTCGGCTCACTGCAACTTCCGCCTCCTCGGTTCAAGCAACTTCTGCCTCCTCGGTTCAAGCAATTCTCCTGTCTCAGCCTCCTGAGTAGTTGGGACTACAGGCTCCCCTACCATCCCCTACTATGCCCAGCTAATTTTTGTATTTTTAGTAGAGATGCGGCTTCACCATGTTGGCCAGGCTGATCTCAAACTCTTGACCTCAAGTGATTTGCCCACTTTGGTCTCCCGAAGTGCTGGGATTACAGGTGTGAACCACTGCACCTGGCCAACCTCATCACTTTATGACACCCAGACTTTGCCTCTTCATTATTCTTGGAATTATCTTTCCTGTATCAGTGCCTTTATTTAAAGCTTTTTTTGTGGGGGGTGGGGAGAAATGAGCATTCAATGCTACCAATCTAACCCAGTAAGTCTGACTCCCAATCCCCTTACTCAGGCCAAATCTTACCCTATTTCCAGCTTCCCCATATTCTCCCATTTCCCTGCAGATGGAAGTAATGTCTCTCTCTCATGTTGTTTTGTATTTAACCCAGCCTCATGCACCAGAGCTATCTGTGCATACATCTAATGTCTACCTGAGGGAATACTTACGTTGCATCCATCTGTCTCCCAGCACTGTGCACTGGGCCTGACTACTGGTTCATATGTGACAACCTGGTCTCTGTAGCTAGAATGGATACCCCTTGAGGAAAGAACTAGAGATGGCCTTATCTCAGGGCCAAGGTCATTGCTATAGTCATAATAAGGGCTTCTGGTTAACTAGTCTGACCCAAGGCTCAAGGAGGGGCCCTAGGATCCATCTATCCAAGCATACATCCATCATCCACACATACTTTCAACTCGTCCATGCATCATCCATGTATCCTCCATTAATTCACCATTCATCTTCCATATATAAACTCAACAACCAGTTTTGCATCTATCCTCCAACCATTCATCCATTCTTGCATTCCTCTAACCCATATTTACTGGGCACTCTGTCTATGCATTTATCAGGCCTCGGTAATGCAAAGAATCACATCTGATCCCTGCCCTCAGGAGCTTCCATTTTTTTAGGCAGCAGATACAGAAACACCATTACTCACTAAGGTAGAAAGATCCACTGCCCAGAAGGGAAAGTCTGGGTGCTGCTGCCCCTAACCATGCTCAGCTCTGCCAGGCGATTGTCAGCTCTGGAATCACATCCTGGCTCACAAACCCATCATTTCCCTGGGACCCAAAAGGGACTCCGTTCAGCTTGGAGCCCCTGTTGTCTCTGTGGTACCTATTGTCCTTTGTCTTTCCCCTCTCCTGGCCCAGGGAGTCTCCCTCCAGGGGGCACTTACTGCTGGAGCAGAGGCAAGGAGCAGGCCTAGAATCCCTGAGTGTCAAAGTTCAGAGAGGTTTAGAATGTCAGTCTCTGGATGAGAAAAGCAAGGTCCAGAGAGCAGAGAGGACTGGTTCATGGTCATGCAGCGAATGAATGGCTGCATTTGGGTCAGAATGTTGGAGGACTTAGGCTTCAGGAACCAAAAAATCCTTTAACCAAACCAAATACTTGGTTCCACTAATATAAAAGAGGTAACTAGTGTGGGAACAGGGTAGGAGCTACAATACTCATGGCCTCTCATTCCCTGTGGCACTGAGAGGCTCATCTCAGAGGTGCAGGCTGTAAGGGTGTGGACCCTGCCAAGAGATGCTTCTTCTCCTCCTTTCCCCTGCCCTCCTCTTCATGGGGCTTGGCTTTGTTCAAGGGCCCTTGAGTCTGGTCTCTTCTGCCTGGACTATGGGGTGGGGGCTTCCTGCCCTGGGCAAGGAGACATACCTGGCATGTGCAATGGCTGCCACCCATTCATCGCAATCTTTTGCGTCCTCTGTCCTCAGCTCCAAGGCTTTCTGGTTCTCATGGCTGAAGTTCACCGTGAAGTAATGCTGTACCAAGAAGAAGACATCTCCAATTACCAGTGTCCATGGGACCAACAGAGACTCCTGCAATCAATCTAGCTGTTTTGCAAAGTGCCTGCTGCCACATCAGCTAGGCACAGATTCCTTGTTTGTGATAATCAGAATGCCATTCTGTTTAGCAGTTTCCAATTCTCGATTAAAAGGGCTTTTGTACCATGTAACAGAACCTATGCTTAGGATATTGTAAGAAGGAAACAAAACACACAAAGCCCTGTGCGACAACAAATTGCAAAAAAGCCAGTTTGAAACCATCAGGCACGCTGATGGGAAGGCAGGGAAAGCACACCATTAGAACATCCTTTTGGGAACTGGGTACTAATTCAATGCAGCATGTATTTAACTCACAGCACAAAAATGGACTAAGTGCCCTTCTAGGTCCTGGGGTTAGAGCGATGAGTAAACAGACACGGTCCCTATTAGAGCCCACTGGAAGCCACCTCTGTGTTGGGTGTAGGTGACTAACTTAGAACCATGTCAACCATGGGCCCTGCCCCTTAAGGACTCAGGGAAGCAGAAGAGTCAGACTATAGACACCCATCTGCAATACTGTTATATGAGTTAAATACATGTAAAGCTCCTAGAAGAATGCTTGGCACCTAGTAAGCACTGTAATTGCTATAATTAATGTGGTGCAATCAGTACTGTCATGGAGGTAAGAACAAAGGGCTGTGGGGGCACAGAGCAAGTCACCCACTGACTTATCCCAGGGAGATCAGGAGGGCTTCCCAGAGGATGGGACATTGGTTCTGGTTTTATTTCAGCTGAATGGAAGAGCATGGGGACAGCTTGGTGTCCAGAGCTCACAGCATATTTGGGAGGGGGAGGGGGCTGTACAGGGATGCCAGTGGGCAGGTGGGCAGGGGCTGGGGTGCAGCTGAGAGGAGGAGCCATGGGAGGAGAGGGCAGCAGGAACAAAGCCCAGGTTTCTGGTTTGAGCAACTGGGCATGTTGGGAGAGTCAGACTGGGCTGGGACATTGGCAGGAGGAAGGGGCAGGGGTTCTGAGGGGCCAGTTCCGCATGCAGAGGGATTCGTTGAAGAGAGCAGACAGACAAACGAAGTGCTGGGGGACCAGCCTGGGCCTAGTCCTGGTGAAACGGGGAGGAGAGAGGCAGGGGGTGAGGTGCAGAGAGGGGTCCTTAGGTCTGCCATTCAGAGGATGCACCACGGGCCAGCCATGGTGTGGTACTGAGCCAGAGAGGGTGCCCGTCCCTCCATCCCTCGGTGTCTAGGTGGCAGGGAGCAGCAGCACAAGGTGCAGTGTGTAAACTAATTTTAGCTTCTGCTGACATTTATGTATTTTTGTTAATTGTCAGTCTAGGTGGCAGCCGGGTGTATGTGAAGCAGGGGGCGGGGGAAATGAGTGCGGTGGGGGGAGAGAGAGGGAGAGGGAGGGAGGCAGGGAGGGAGAGAGAGAGAGAGTTGTTACAGAGTCAATGTCTGTCTCTTGTTTCCTAGGAAACAGATAACTGGGGCTATAGAATGAAATGTCAGCTATAGCCTCAAATAACTGAATCTGAAAGGCTCCAGTGGGCAACCCGCCCCCCTCGAGGAGGAAGCAGGTGACACATAGTGGCAGGCGGCTACCTAGCACTTTCGCCATCTCTCGAGAGATGATGAACACACAAATGCTTGTCTCCCATGATCTCATTATTTCCACAATCACCAAGCGGAACAGATATTCTCTGTGTTACAGCTGATGAACCTGAAGCTCAGAGAAGTTGAGCTGCTTGCCTAAGGTCAAACAGCGGGAAAGCAGAGGAGCCAGGATGACACACCTGCACGGGGCAACTGCCGCCTGCTTAGGCCCTGGGCTTGGCCCTGGGATGTAAAGACAAAAAGGCAAAGTCCCCACCTCGAGGAGCCTGTAGGCAGGTGAGACTCAGAGTCCCAAATCAGAAACAAGGCACTCAGCTACATATAGGCACGGTGGGGTTGCTGGGTCTCCTTAGAGCCCCAAGGGGAATGTCCCAGAGCTATAGGGGCCCATTGCTGGGAGCAGAGCAGGAGTGTTCTCCTTCCCCACTGGGTCACCAGGGGACTCAGAGCTGCATGGCGTGATGGGCTTGGCTGAGGGCTTTCACTCCTCGCAGAGTCTTCCCAATTGGCCCTCCTGAGTGGGGAAGCAGATGGCTCCCTGCTACCCGTGTGTACTGGAATCCCCTGCAGCCTCACCCCTGCTGGAAACCTAACTGTGAGGAAGGATGCCAGGAAGACCCTCCAGGCCTGAACCCAGTCATCAGAGACCCTGAGCTTCTGACAGGTGATGATGCCCAACTCTGTCCTGCAGACCAGGCACGGGGCTCCTGGAGGCTTCAGAAAGCTGGCCGCAGGCTACCCAGAGGCTTTCCCCACTCCCTTCCTGTCACTCCAAGAGTTGCTAGTTCGTCTGCCTGTCTACTCCATCTGTGTGACCTCGCTCTGACCCCATCACTGCTGCCCTAGCTTAGGCCCCACCACCTTTCTCCAGGGCTACTGCCACAGTCTCCTAACAAGCATCCTGCATCTGCTGTCTTCCGGGGATGGGAGACACTGCCTAGACCCTGAGTGACTGACGAGCCTGGAGTTCAAGTGTAGTGGCCAGTTTATGGAGGGATGGCTTTCAGGACAGGTGTGACCCAGAAGCTTCCCTGTGAGGCATAACAGACAGGCTCCAGGGTCCAGGGTGAGCTCTGGGAGAGTCCAGAGCCACTTCAGGCTCCTGGCCAGAGGAACTGCAGTTCAGGCAGCTGTGAGGGCCTCCACCTTAAGGAGAAGGGGAAACTGGAGGCCCTACCACGCCTCAGGCATAGTACTAGGTTCTTTGCACACATCAGCTGACTAGAGATACAACTGCCCTAGAAATTAAGTCTGTTATTCCCATTTAGTTGGGGATGTTTTGAGGCAAGACACATTCATTTGTCCAAGGTCACCAGGCTAGAAACAGCATCACTGAAGCCAGAACCCTGGGCTGCCTTTGCCCAATGGTGCTTTTGCTGCTGCAGGAGGCCTGAGCTGGAATATAAGTGCCTCGAATGAATTGAGAGCAGTTTGTTCCCTTTGTGCTTGTAAACCTGCCCCCTGACATCTGTTTTATGCAACCACATTGCCCGACTGACTTGTAGAAATTGTTTGCTAAGGGAAAGTCAGCTTCCACCCAGAGTTTCAGAATCAGCACAAATCCGGACTTTGGGTAGCAAGTAAATGAGACTTTGCTCTACGTGGGAACTGGTAGGGACAGAGATAGAGACAGAGACAGATATGATAGAGATAGATGGGTGGGGGGGGTGGGAGGTGGGAGAGGGAGAAGCCTACAGAGACAGAGTATAATCCACTGGGAAAGACCAAAGACCACATCCAGAGAGAGACGATGAGCTCTAGGCTCCTGGAAGATGCTATGAAAATGGGAGCTTAGAGAGTTGAAAGGGACTCAGTGAGAATGCAGATCTCCAAAGCTATGTGCAGGAAAACCTAAAACACAACCAGTGGTGTGGGGAAAAAAAGGGAAGGTGACTGTTTTTGTGAGGCTCTGCTGTGTGCCTGTCACCCTGCAGGCACTGTCACTGTGTTCCTGAGGGAGCCCAACCACGGTGGAGGTAGGTGGCATGACCCCACTTCACAGAGGGGGCTGAGGCTTGGAGGTGGGTGTGAGGTGTCTCTGGGATTGCTGTCTAGGGCGACAATGGCTTGACTCTTAGCCCAGGGCCCTTCTGTTCACCCTGTTTGTTCTCTTCACTGTAATGGACAAAACTTAATAGGGGGCAAGTGGCTTTCTGGGTGCAGAAAGAGCACTGGAAAGGGGGTCTTATCTGGTGTCAGTTCTACAGTTGAGACAGTGTGGCTCGGGGGCAACTAAGTCTCTTCCTCCTTGTCGTTCTTAGCTTCCTCATCTATGAAATGGGGAGTTAGATGAGCTGGGCTCAAGGTCTTTTTGAGCTCATATATATAAATATATATATACACACACACACACACACAGAGACACACATATATAAATATAAAAATATTAATATATAGATCTGTGTGTATATATATCTACACACACATACATACATACACATGCTTTTATATCTATCCATCTATGAATATATCTGTCTGGAGAACGTGAATGAGAGTGTGCATGCGTGGATGTGTGTGGATGTGTTTTGGGTCTTTCCCTGCACTTCTGAATAGGCCCTGGGTTGTTCCCAATCTCTCCTGTAGCTCTCAGAGGCTGTGTATGTTTCTGGCCCATCCCTCTTCTCTGTCAGGTCAGGTGTGTGGCCTAAGTGTGGTCTGAGGGTCTAGGCATGGCACTGTGTCCTGGGGTTAGCCTGGCAGGCTGAACCCCAGCAGAGGCCAGGCAAGGACCCCTCCCTGGGCCCCAGGGAACACACAGGCCAGAGATTCAGGTCTCGGAAAAGAGTTTTCCTGGACTTCAGGCCTGGCCAGGCTTAGGCTGGGGATGGGGGGGTGTCTGCACTCCATCCTTCCCCTCACCTACAAGACTTCTCCCTGAGGCCCCTCCTTCCTTGGAGCCTCACAGCCTGGCTGACCCTTTGGTCTTGGACTGCTCAGGGCCAGGGCTTGTACCTGCTTATTTGGAAACTCTAGAACCCTGCACAGAGCCTAGTACTGAGTGGATGCTGATGAATAGCTGAAGAATGAATGAATGAACAGACACATGAATACTTCACCTTGGGGTTCTGATGATGTCCTGATGAGGCACCCAGGACCTCATGATGGTCCTCACCCCTCTTGCACTTGTTAATGATTTTGCAAGCAACCTTTCTGGGCACTTGTGACATCCCAGCCACACTGCTGCATCTCTCAGGGACACAGGCCCATATGGGGATGGCAAGACCCTGTTTGCTGTCTTTGGTTAGTGAGGATCTGTAACCACTATTTTTGTCCCAATGTAGGCTCACCCCAAATAAGCAGAGCCCTGGGAGTGAGGAATATAAGTGATAGAATTTTCTCTGTGCCAACCAATTTCCCATCTTTATCTTGCTTTCCAGCCAGGATAGAGGGACTGGGCAGACTTCTCCAGGGGAAGCAGGTCTTGCCGCAGCAGTTGGACAGAAAGAGATTTTTTGGTGATGGCATCAGAAAAGTAAAGACTATCAATGCTGGTGTTTCTTAAGTAAGGGAAGGCAAAGATTTGGGGGAAATGGGCGGAAGAAGGGACTTCCTATTGCTTTTTATTGGGTCCTTGAGGTGCCTGGGCTGAAAAGGCCTTGATCTTTGTCTACTTTCCTCACCCACTGCCAACGTTTTATTATGAAAATTTTAAACATTCCCAGACATTACAATTATTTTACAGTAAAAACTCATATCCCACCACCTAGCTTTCACCATTACACTTTACGGCACTTGCAGAAAACCTTGGCCCTTATGAGGCTCTTATGCGCCATTCACCCAAATGGAAGATTCCCTGCCATGAGCTGACACAGACACCTGAAGACAGTGGAAGCCCCCAACCCCGGATGTCCCCACGAGGTCCACGGATGGTGGCAGCAGGGGCTGGGGAGTAATGTTCGGGGTGCCTTGCTTCTGCCTGGGAAATGCTCAGGTGCTAGCATTCTGCTCAGGACGCATTTGGTTCCACAGGTGTGAGGTTGGGTCTGGGATATGCTTGTGTGTCCCACTGATCTTCTGGGACTTTGGAGATGGAGAGCACATGGGAGTCTCAGGGTTGCAATAGTCCAGCTTTGTGGTCCAGTTTGGGTCAAGGAGCCCACTCTCCACCCAACCCCTATCTGGGCAGCTCCCCTGACTGGGACAGAGCATATAACTGGGGAAAAAGGGAGACAAATGCTTCCATTCAGCCTTAGTTTCTGTCTGGGGTCTTTTAAAAAAGGGAGACTCTATTTGGGAAACTTGATTTCCTTTTGAGATAAAGAAGTGGCCTTAATAATTGGAGGCGGACTAAGCAGGTGGAGGTTAATATTCCTTCATGTTTCAGATGACAACAAATGACAGGTGTAGGTGGCATTGTGTTATCTGGGAAATGCTATTGTTGGTACTATTTGCTAGGTGTGTAACCTGGGGCCAGTCACTGGATGGCTCTCACCTCAGTTTCTTCATCTACAAAATGGGCATAAGAAGAGTCCCTTCCTTGCATGGTTGTTGTGAGAGTCAAGTGAGATAATTCTGGTACCTGCAAGCAAGCATCCAATGCATGTTCACTATGCTTCTTATTTTATTAATATTTTTATAACTTTCTCCTTGGCAAGCTTGGGTGCCACTTTAAAGCACAGGTGATTTCTTGGCTGGTATGGGCTTGGGGTAAAAATATGATGATCTTCTAGGCCCCATTCCATTTTAGAAGTTAAGGGCAACTTCAGGGAAATAGACACAAAGTTGTTGAGGATCTGAATTGCCCATCTTGTGCGTGACTGGTGGCTGTACAGGAGCATGTCAAGACTCAGGGCAACCTTCCCCAAGGGACACTCGGACCTCTTATCCTCTGCTGGTCTCCAGCCCCGGGAGAGCAGCTGCACCCTCAGGCTGGGCTGCCGATGCTCTTGCTGTGTTCCCAAGGAGCAAATATGCAAGGGAGATGGATGGTGGTTTGGACATGCCTGAGCCTGAAGCCTTGTTTTCATGGTGGGTCTCAGGACCCACTGCAAGGCTATCTCCCATTACTGCATTTTCAACAAGGAGCAGGGCTGCCTCTGGCATGGATAGACCAAAGTTCTAGGAAAACCCTACCTCTTGGATCTTTGAGCCTGGAAAGGGATCATTTCCTTTCCTCTCTGTTCTTTCCATTTCTCTCTGTCTCTCTCCTTTGCATTCTCTGAAGCTTTCTTTTTTATTCTTTCTTTCTCTCTTTCTCTCTTTCTTTCTTTCTTTCTTTTTGAGTCAGAGTCTCACTCTGTTGCCCAGGCTGGAGTACAGTGGCACAATCTCTGCTTACTGCAACCTCCACCTTCTGGGTTCCAGTGATTCTCCTGCCTCAGCCTCCCGAGTTGCTGGGACTACAGGTGTGTGCCACCATGCCTGGCTAATTTTTTTTTTTGTATTTTTAGTAGAGACGGGGTTTCGCCGTATTGGCAAGGCTGGTCTTGAACACCTGCCCTCAAGTGATCCATCCGCCTTGACCTCCCAAATTGCTGGGATCATAGTTGTGAGCCACTGCGCCTGGCCCTCTGCAGCTGTCTCCTCCTTTCTTTGTGTTTCTGTTCCTGCCTTTCTTCTCTGTGTCCCCTTTCCAAGTCTTCCCTCCCCACTCTTCCCAGCTTCTTTCCACATGGCAGGTGAAGTTAACTGGTCAGGGTGGTACCAGCTGCAAAGCGGCATCCCATATTGGGGCCCCCTAGTTTCCCCTTTCTTGGCTCCTTCCTCTTCTCCAGGCTGTGACTGAGTGTACCAGGGGCAGGGGCTCCCACTCCTTCCCCCTGTCCTAGAAGTCTGAACACATATCTTCTGGCCCTAAGACTCACTCTTCTGTCCCTATGATATTTTCTGGCTGGTTTGGGTGTATTTTGGGAGAGGCTTTCTGGATTCTGGAGCAGTACCATCTGCTATTGGGAAATGAGCTTAGGGAGGAAGGAGGAGCCACTGGCCTGCTTTGGTTCAAGGCCCAAGCTCCAAAGCCTCAGTCAGGCCAGCCCAGCTCCCTGGAGCTCTGAGATAGCTGCAGAGAACTGAGGAGCATTATATTGCCAGCAACTGCCTGAGGACCTCATGAGGGTGGTGGTCTGGAGCAGTTAGGGGGTTTCTGGGAGTTCTTGATAAATAATCTTAATATCAATTTCTTCCATGGAAAAACAACGACCCTGCATAGCACCAGAGCTCTTGAGACAGTCTCATAACCTCAGCTGGTATCGGTTCAGAGCTCAGGCTGACCCGAGTCACCTTTGAAAGCTGAACTCCCACCTGGCCTTCCTCAGAGTTATAAGGTTGGGCAGAGGCCAGAGACAGATCCCTCCAAAGCTGCAGAGTGAAAACCAGACTCTCACTGGGGGCAACACTGGAGCTGCTGTAATGAGGCCAGAATCACAACTTGGACATCCCCAGAATGATGCTGAGACCAACCAGAGCTACCCAGAGCTTCTCAGAGTCACAACACGAGAGCCTCAGTGTGACCACAGGATAGGACCCGAGTCACACCTGACACACCAATGTGACCACATAGTCTTGCCTGGATCCCAGTTGGATTCCTCTGCAGAACAACAGCATTGTTCTGGAGTCAGTCCCAGGGACACCCTAGGACTCTCCAATGCAACAGAGAGCCTCATGCCCACCTTCCCCGGGCCCTGGATGTGATCAAGACTCACTATATGTGATCAAGGATATAGGATACATTCAGATATAGGACCCGCATCCAAGTTTCAATAACAGATCTTCACAGGCTCACTAGAGTTGCTGGAGCAGATCTAGCATCCCCCGCAGCCCTTCACCAGACTGCCCGGACAGGGGAGTCATGATGCCTGATAAGCCCATGGCTCTTTCTAAGGGCAGCTGGTTCCTGTGGGGAAGCTGGACTGGGGCCAGGTAGAGCAAGGGCTCTCCAAACTGCCCCAACAGGGAAGTGAGGCTGGGAGTTTGCCTTAGGAAATAGGAGGAGAGGCAGTTGGTTGGCAGTATCATCAGAAGCTGCAAGGAGACCACTAGGAGTTGGGGTTGTGAGAGACAAGAAGGGCTATGAACAAGCAGAAGCCATGAAGGGCAGGTGAGCAGGAGGTGTGAGGCCAAGCAGAGATGGCAGAGCACGGAGGATGGCACTAGCAGACATGGGGTGCCGCTGAGTTGCACTGAGGGTGGAAAGCTAGAGGTGGCGTCTCAGGCTCTGGCTGCAGGTGGTTGGGGGTGGCATGGGGACAAGACTGGCTGCCCTGGAACACCTGGATTCCACCTCTTCTCAGTTATGTGTGCTGGGAATGCTGCCTGTACTGTGGTTCTTTTTCTTCCAAGAATGTCCCACCACCCTTATTGCCATGAGAATCCTTAAAGTCACTGGAGCAGCAGCAGCACCCAAATCACCTCGAAATTTGTTAGGAATGTAAGTTCTTGGGCTCCACCCCAGACCTCTGTTTTGAAACAAGCCCCCCAGGTGATCCTGCTGCACCCTGAGGTATGAGAAGCATTGCTTAAGACAAGCCACCATCACTTGAGATAAAACTACATGCGGGGCCAGGACTGTCTTCAGTCTTGCTGGGTGTCACCAGTTTTCCAGGATCAGGCTCGGATCTACAGTTGCCTCAGAGGTAAGTAGATGTAAAAATGCATTTCTCCTACTTTAGTATCCCAGTTGTCCACTCCATATCCCTTGGGGCGCTTGCTAAAAATGTAGATCTCCAAGTACTAGCAGGCCTTCTGAATCAGGATCCCTAGGGGTACGACTGGGATTTATTTTGAAGAGCACCCTAGGTGATTCCTTACATGCTCATGCTTCAAGGAGAACTGATAAGCCCATGGCTCCTTCTAAGGGAAGCTGGCACCTGTGGGGAAATTGGGCTAAGGCTCTTCCCTGAACTGGACTGGAGCCAGGTTAGGGTGGGGTAGGCAGCTGATGTGAGGGTCAGTGATAGGGAGTCTTATAGTCCGGAGATACATCTGAACCTGGCTTAGCCTAGGACTGCAAGGACAGCCTCAGCATTACCAGAGCACTCACCAGGTTGTGAGGGCAGGGCCAGTATCCTATGTGGAGCTTCACTTGGGTGGGAGGCCCAGGTCCACTACCACACCTGGAAGGTGCCATGGGCTGTATAGAAAGACCCTTATCATGAGCCTCACTAGCCTGCAGGGGCCAACTCAGAGCCACACCCAGGCCTCATAATGCATCCAGGGATTCACAGAACCATCGCTGGGGTCCAACCGCAGTTGTATGAACAGAACACAGCCTCATTCAGGGATTCCCCAGAAATGCAACAGAGGAAGAAACCACCAATGGGCCACACCCGATTTTGCTAGAGAAGAGGTGAGACTTGGTGAACCACTTCTAAGGCTCCTGCAGGGCTGCAGAGATGGGCCCAGAGCTCCACCTGGGGCCTCCACAAAAATCAAAGATGGACCTAGAGCTTCCCTAGACCTGAAGTAAGAGATGGATAACCTGATTTGGGATTCCACCAGGAGTCCTAAGATTGAGCGAGAAATACTGGCAGTATCAAAATCACTGTAACAGATCCACAATGATTCCAACGCCTTCCCAGGTGCAGGGATGGAGCCTGGACCTCCTGAGGCTTGACCTGGGTTGCTGAGTATCCCTAGACCTGCGAGTCTCAACCATGGCTGGACATTGGAGTTCTACATAGCATCCCCGGCTGATTCCAATGCGCAGTCAAGGTTGAGAACTACTCGCTAGTCTAGACTTTCGCCTGGGGCCTTAGTAGGAAAAAAGGGATTGATCCACAAACTATACCTGTGACGTACCCAGAAATCACATCTGGGGTTGTGCCACGACTAGACTCACTTGCGGGCCCTTGTCTTTGCTGGAGGAAATGTTCTGGAACCACACCTGTGGCCTCAGCTGGCCTGGAGGTGCATGAGCTCCAGCGCATACCTGGCGCAAGTATGCCCTTCCTGTCCAGTATGTGCTTCCTGGCCCCAGTATGCCTCTCCTGCCCAAACCAAGTTGCAAAATGGCCCCTGCTACCCGAGGTCAGTCTGGAGCTGGATCTAATTCCCCTCTGGAAGCTGGGGCTGGGGGTGTGAAGCCCCACCTACTTAGCCTCTCTTTTGCCTCCTGCCTCTCCCAACTCACCAGCAGCCCCTGCAGCCCCTGCACTGAACATGGAACATTGGACAACCACTGACAGTAGGGTGACCAACTGTCCTGGGTTTGCCTGACACTAAGGAGATTCCCGGGGGCATGGCACTTTCAGTACTAAAACCAAGACAGTCCTGAGCAAACTGGGATGTTTGGTTCCCCTACAGACAGAGGAGCAGGTGGAAGCCTCCATAGCTGAGTCTGGGTCTGGCAGTGCTGCTTAGAGCTGGGCACTCTAGGCAGCCTTTTCATCTCTCCAAGCCCTGGTTCCTTTCTGACAAACAGGCCCAACAACACTTGCCTTGGTCAATTCTATACACGTGGTATTAGAGTGAAAATTTCCCATGCCAAACTCTCCAAGTCATTTCTTGTTCATTAATTCAACCAGTATTTAGCCTCCACTAGAAGCCAGACATTTAGCCTCCACTTTGCAGCCATCAATGACAACACGCATGCCAGCTGTATACGTGCTTTCAGAAAGGCATGGTGGTTCTTCCTAATGGGCGAGCTGCCAGGGGCTCTCAGAACCCCATCCTGCGCCATCAAGGCCATTCTCAACTCATAATGATGTTCTTATTATCTTTCCAGCTACAGCCCATAGTCTCAATCCAGGCTACACATTAGTGATGTCTGGGAACTTAAAGAAGTACCGTCGCTCAAGTCTCTTCTCAGATCCATTAAAACAGAGTGCTGGGTGGGGAGGGGAGGGGAGGTTGCAGGCATTGGTCTTTTTGAAAACCCCCCAGCTGGTTATAATCACCCAGAGCTTGGAATCCCTGAGGGAGGAGCAACGTGGTTGTTGTCATACTAGAAATGCAGGACTTCTCCCCTGCCCCTCATGCCCTCTCAGAGGCCCATGGTCCTGGATGCAACTGCCTGGAGCAGCAGTGGACGTGTACCAGGGGTCACCCATCTGGGGCTCCTGGGAATGTGGCATAGTGGCACAGAGAGACCAGGCTGATGAGCTGCGTGTGCTGAGCTCTAAGTGCAAGTAAGAAACCAAGAAGGAAGCAGAAGGGTCTCAGAGAAAGTGGCAAGAGGAGGTGATGGAACTCAAGTGGTGGGGGCAAGGCCAGGTGGAGGTGTTCAGGCCATGGAGACCCAGACATTTATTTTCTCCCTGGGTTCCATCAATTACCGCTGTGTTTCTTCCAGGATAGTCCTCTCTTGCTTAAGCTGCTTTGAGCAAAAGACTCCTGTTCTTTTCAAAGAAATGATTCCTGACCAAGAACTCTCCCTGGAGCCTGGCACCATGCCTTGGCCGGGGCACAGGGTAGCCCTGGTTGACTGAATGGGTGACTGAATGCATTTGTCACTACTGCCCAGGAGCCCAGCTTATTAATTGGTTAATAGCAAAAGCCACAAAGTGGGTGCTATTGAATATACCCCTCAGGCATGGGCAATGGAGCTGGCTGGAAGGGGTTGGGGGGACTTGTTTTTCATCAAAGTCATCTGTGCCTCTTCAGGGAGAGCTGACAGGGCACAGAGCAGTCCTTCCATAAGGAGCCTTTTCTGGAACCCCCATGGAATATTTTTGTTTTCATTTTTTGGGAAGAACTATCAATATTCCATACAACCAGTGTTCCAGGAGTCCACTTGGGGGCCCTGGGGTTGTGGGGTCTGCCAGGGTTTGGAGTCATCAGACCTGGGTTCAAATTTATTATCATTTAGCCTTGGGGTCTTCAACACACCTCTTCACTTCTGTGGACAGTTTCCTCTTTCACAAAATGGGGACAATATTGCCCACCTCACGGGGTTGTTTAGGACAACATTGTGGGAGCTCCTCATTCATGAAAAGGCTGAAATAGTGTTTTGTAAACCACTGGATTCATTTACAAAGTCAAATGATGGGTGTAATCAACCTAGCAGTGGCACATTACTAGAAAACACACATGCATGAGCATTCATATGCCTGCACACACACACACACAATGTAGGATCCAGCCGCCATCCTGAGGATGTGGTGGGGAGGGGCTCATAACCAGAACGGCCACAGCCATGCAAGATCAGTGGGTTATAGGGAGTCGGCGTTTGTGGCATCCTGCACATCATCTTCAGTTCCTGCTTCTCTCCTATTCCCGCTCTGTCACTGGCTGCCAGTTGTATCTGTTTTTCCTCTCTAGTATTTCTGGAATCTGTGCCTTCCCCCATCCTCACTGCCATGCCTGCTTCAGGGGTTCATCATTACCCACCTGGACCATCAAACAGTCCCCTCTGATCTCCTTGCCCCTCCAATTCATCCTGCTTTCGGGAGTTCAGACCTGCTGCCTGGGCCTCTGCTTGTTGCCTCCTCTGAGAGAAGGGGTGGGTGGGGTGGGCTCGGGGATAGATGCCACTACTCTTGGCTGATCCCACCCCTTACCAGGTCCCACTCTGCTGCTCCAGTTAGGGCCAGCTAACCAGAGCTGTGGTTTTACACAGGGTCAGGACCCCACTTCATGACCTCCTTCCTAGCTCCAACTGGCTTCTTTCTGCCCAAACTCTGACTCTGAGTTCTCAAGTCTGAGTCTTCCTGGGCCCTGGTGGCTGCACTAGAACCTCTGCTTTGTCCCTGTTCTCAGTGCCTGTCTCAGGTCTTTGTCCAGGTTCCCAGTCTTTAGGGCCTGAGCCATACGTCACTCTGGGCCCCAAACCAGCCCAGGAAGAGGCCTGCAGCCAGAGACTGACCTCCTGGGTGCCATGCAACATGTTCACTCATCCTCCCTGCGTGGCCTCACTGGGAGTTGAGAGGAAGTAAGTGGGAGGAGATTCAGGAAGTGACTGCAACCTCAGGGCTTAGAAGCCCTTGAAAGCCCCCCTCTTTCAGAATCAACCTTGGACGAGGCTGTGCCTGACCCAAGGCCTGGGAGCCCATGTCAGTGTAGGGTCTCTGCCTGCGGAAGGGTCTCTGTTTTAATGTAAATTGCTTCAGGACCTGGGCGCCATGGCTACAGATGAAACAGGGTCCTGGTGGCTGTTACACTTGGCTGGTCCTGCACAAACATCTTTCAATCTGTGATGATGCCTTAGCCAGCCTGCCCTCCCCTTTTCAACAGCCCCCTTTCTCATAGTTGCTGAATGAAGGTACGAACTTCAGTATGGATGTATCTGCCCTTCAGCTTCTGTCAAAAACTTGGTTGGAAATGGCCCATGTGCAGGGATATTTACTTTAATAAGCAAAAGACTTTAAATTACCTAAATATCCCTCAAGAAGAGACTGGTCAAAAAAATGATAGCATATCCACACTATGGAATACTATAGAGCCATAAAAAAGAATGGTGATCAATGTACTCACAGAGAATCCTCTCCACAAAATAGAAAAACATGGTGCAGACTGTGTTACAATTTATATAATTATACACACATGCATATAGACAGACATATGTTTGCATATATATGTGTGTGTGTGTGTGTATGTATATATAATCCCTCCGGGAGAATGTATGAGAAACTGGTATAATGGCCACTAGGGAAGTGAACAGAGTCATTAAAGGAGCATTGTCACTGTCTACTTTTTTGTCTCTTTGAATGTTGAGCTATTGAAATGCATTACCAATCCTAAAATTTAAAATAAAAGAAGGCAATGGCTATTTAAGAGGCTCAAATTGCCCATCCATTCCCCAGGCTTCTCCAAGCTGCACACTGTCTTATCTGGACACCAGGACACTCCTCCCTGGGACCCCACCATTTAAGCCTCCTGTAGTGTGGTCTTCACTGAGCATGCTCAGCCACCCCTAAGAGACAGCAGATGCTGCTCATGGGGGCAGGCCCTATACTGGCAGTGCCTCTACCCTTAAGGTCATCATCATTTCCCTGCTGGTCCCCCATATGCAAGCTCCGGGGACACAAGTACTCTTGTCTGAGCAACTGGACTTTGTCTTTCCATGTGGCAATGACTATCTCATAACCAGCCTGTTTCCCTCCTTGCTCAGGCTACCAGGAAACTAAGATGTAATTACTTGCTTCTCCTCACTGATGCCCACCCAATATTGGCTTTCCTTCTGAAACACCAGCCCTTCCCCCTAACCCCAATTCCTTGCTGCCTGCAGATGTGACCAGAAGTGAAGGGAGCTGGGGTGGCTACTAGTGCAGTGAGGGGGCAGGAAGGCCCATTGAGGAGGAAAGGGGGTGGGAGGGCAGCAGCAGGCTTAGGGCACAGGGAAACTGGGCAGGCTGAGAACTACATGTGAACAGGTTCTTCCAAATGATTTCACTAATTTCTTGAGTTTGGCTAAAAGCCCAAGAGGCATCTAAACAAAGTTGATTATATTTCACTCATATAGTCTAGCAAGAAAAGTTCATCTTGATCAAGTTTCTCTAAATTTCTATATGGAGTTTTGGAACACCAGCTAAGGTTACCAAAAATTCATTCATTCTTCTAAAACTGATTTTGAAAGGACTTTATTTTAAGATCTGAGTTGGATTTTCCAGTTCGAAAAAAAAAAGCTCCACTAGGAAGTATCTTTTGGAAAATAATTATCTCATGTTTCAGGGGAAAGAAATTGCATTAGCCTTGATGGATTAGTAAAATCTAGTCTTTAGGGTATAAATTACCTCATTTAACAACCGGCCTCATGTCCACTGACCTTATTGACCTAGAACCGGGAGGCCTGGTGAAGATTCTGACATTTAGCAGTGAGAGCTCAGTGCCTGGCACAAAATAGACACTCAATAGGTATTTGTGAAGAGAATGAACTCTGTCTATTCAAGCCTCCTCTGTCAAATGAGGATGTGCCTCTCTTATGTAGAACCACAGTAACTGCAGGGTTACTATGATGGTTAAATGAAATGCTAATCATGAAAAAGACTCTGTAATCTGAAAAGGTGCTTTATCTGAGTGGGTGGCTGGCTTGGAAGGTGTGGAGACAACACTTGAAGTTTTCATGGGATGAGAATTTGACATTCCCACTGCCGCCCCAAACCCAGTATGTGGGAAGCCCCAGAGGGCATGGGGCAGAGGGCATGGGGCTGCAGAGTCTCAGGTTCTTGAGCTCTGGATGGTTTTAGTGGCCCACTACTACAGCACAGGCTTCAGTGGCTGAGTCACAGGCTGGGATGGGAGTGGAGGGGAGATCTTTAGTGCTCATGGCACTTCCCAAATTCAGGCCTTTGCTACTGCTCAGTTCTGCAGCTCCCTCTGAACTGGCTTCCTGCCTCCAGATGGGTTTTCTCCTGTTCATTCTCACTCTGCAGTATCTTCCTAACACACAGATCAGAGCCGCCCCTTTCTCACTCAGAGCCCTGCACTGGCTCCACACTGGGCCTGGGAAGACCTGAGCTTTGTGACATAGCACACAGGCTTTTAGGGCCGCTTTGGTGTCCCCTGCAGCCTATATGTCCCTAATCACCCCCCCACACCCTGGGGCTGGGGGAAGTGCCCTCACTGGAGTCCCATAGCTCCCATCCCTCCTTGGCTCTCTGGTGTGCCAGCAAGGATCACACTGCATTGTCACTGTCTGTTCGCAGACTGTCCCCTCACTGGATGGCAAGCCCCTCCAGGGAGGGTCCCTGCTGTTTGTCCCATCCTCCCAGCGCCAAGGAGGCATAGGCCTGGCTCCTTGGAGGTACTGGTAGATCTCTGTTGAGTGAAGGCTGTCAATGGAGTGTTAACATCTCAGGAGGACACTTTAACCTTTAAAATCCTCTCCCTTGTTAATTCTAGGGAAGCCTTGTGGCCAAAATGCTTCTGTGACGCTTGGTCAAGAATGACAGAGTCACTGAGCTTAATGAAAGGAGGGGAGGCCAGGCAAGGATCCTGCCCCTGTAAGCTCTGAGCTTACACTCACACCACACACTATCTGTGTCCTCATGAAACCACCATAAAACCTCTCTTCAGCTACTGTGTGTGTTCCTGATGATCAGATTTGCATTTTAGAAAGGTGGTTCTGGCTGCAGAGAGGCCAGTGGACTGGGGGAGGGGGCACAGCGCATGTGTGGGGACAGTGGATACCATTAGCA
This sequence comes from Theropithecus gelada, assembly GCF_003255815.1. NCBI lineage: Eukaryota > Metazoa > Chordata > Mammalia > Primates > Cercopithecidae > Theropithecus > Theropithecus gelada. The sequence continues at coordinate 55,141,632 of NC_037674.1, forward strand.
CCATATCCTCTCTGGCACTCTGTGTCCAGGAACACAGTAGGTCTGCACTTCTGCACCTCTTCTGAAATGAAGCCAGGTGGCTCACCCTGTCTAGTAAACTGCGCTCAGAGTGGATCCCTTCTGGGAAAAGCCAATGAGAGATCTGTCACACTCCCTCTCCTCAGTGGAGGGGACCATGGAGGCTGGCATCAGGACCAAGTCTCTACCAGTCCAGGTCCCTGAGTGATCATCATGAGCAGTGGCCTCCTGCCAGCTGCATGGGACGTAAAGCACAAGCAAGAGATGAGTCTTAGTTGTGCTGATGGAGATCTGGGGGTTGGTTGTTATTATAGCACAACCCAACCTACCCTGACCAACACACCAGTCAGGAGGCCACTGCGTAAGATGAGTCCAAGTGAGAGGTGATCCCAATCTGGACCAGAGTGGTGGAGGAAAAGAGGGACAGATGGCACAGCTCTGAGAGACATACCCAGGAGGAAAAACTAACAGGGCTTGGTGATAGTTTGTCCACAGGGATGAAGGAAGCTCCCACAGCAATCACCTGTCCTTTGGTAGGGGCTTGCTTGCTCAGACCTTTTCAGGAACTCGCAGGTTCTTTGAGCTAAGATTTCCATCCTATTTTCATATGCAGGGTCAGGGCTCAGTGTTGACTTGCTTCCAGCCTGCGAGAGACCCCAGGGACCTAGGTCACTGCTATAGTGAGGAACAGTCTTGTCATAAAGGTGGAAGCCGAAGCCCCAGCTGCTACAATTTACTGATAACACCTACTGTTCTGTGCTAGGGCTTTCCAAACAGCATGTAGTTTAACACAGAGATGGAGAAACCGAGACTCAGAGAACTTAAAAGCCTTCCCAAGCTAGGAGGTGGCAGAGCCGAGATTTAGAGCCAGGATCTAACGTTGGGTCTCAATGGCTGGAAATTCTCTATGCTGCCTCACTATCAGGGGCAAAATCGCTCCTCAGTGAAGGAGACTGGAGGCTGGAAATGAAGGCTGTGTGTGTGAGGGGCTGTATTCTCCTCTCTGAGTCGGGGACAGAGAGTGGGGGTGCCCACACCTCCCAGCTGCTCCCTGCACGACAGTCGCCCTCACGGAAGTGTTTGGGCGTTGGCAGTGTTCTGGACCTCTCTCAAGTCCACGCGTCACTAGTGCTCCTGCATAAACATCAGGGGGCTGAGTTCTGTTCTTGGCTGCACGCACACGGGCACTGGCTCCACGCTCCCACAGATTCCAGGGAAACCGGATTGTGGGGCGTGGATGCCTGCCTTGGTGCGCTTCCCATCAATGCTCAGGGGATTCAGAGTTGCAAAGTTCCCACCCAAGCAGAAACAAAAGCCGCCTTCACAAAAATCACTGGCGCGACTGTGACATACTTTCACCTGCTGTTAATTCTCTTTCTTTCTTTTTTTTTTTTTTTTTTTTTTTTTGNAATCGTGGTGGAGAAGCTTTCTGATGTGCTGCTGGATTTGGTTTGTCCGTAGTTTATTGAGGATTTTCACATCCTGAATTTTTCTTTTTGTGTTGTTTCTCTGCCAGGTTTTGGTATCAGGATGATGCTGGCCTCATAAAATGAGTGAGGGAGGAGTCCCTCTTTTTCTATTGTTTGGATTAGTTTCAGAAGGAATGATACCAGCTCCTCTTTGAACCTCTGGTACAATCAGTCTGGACCTGGACTTTTTTTGATTGGTAGGCTATTAATTACTGCCTCAATTTCAGAACTTCTTATTGGTCTATTCAAGGATTCAACTTTTTCCTGGTTTAGACGTGGGAGGGTGTATGTGTCTAGGAATTTATCCATTTCTTGTAGATTTTCTAGTTTATTTACATAGAGGTATTTATAGTATTCTCTAATGGTAGTTTGTGTTTCTGTGGAATCAATGGTGATACCCCCTTTATCATTTTTTATTCTGTCTGTTTTTTTTTTTTTTTTTTTTTGAGACAGAGTCTCGCTCTGTCGCCCAGGCTGCAGTGCAGTGGCGCGATCTCGGCTCACTGCAAGTTCCACCTCCCGGGTTCACGCCATTCTCCCGCCTCAGCCTCCGAGTAGCTGGGACTACAGGCGCCCGCCACCACGCCCGGCTAGTTTTTTGTATTTTTAGTAGAGACGGGGTTTCACCATGTTAGCCAGGATGGTCTCGATCTCCTGACCTCGTGATCCACCCGCCTCGGCCTCCCAAAGTGCTGGGATTACAGGCTTGAGCCACCGCGCCCGGCCAATTCTCTTTCTTTCTCCATGTATTTTGGTAATAGGCAGCAAGGAATAACAGTCCCCAGCCAGTCTTCATGCTGTTTGTGGATGAAGAGCTCAGGTTTTAGAATCAGGAAGACCTTCTGGGTTCATGGGCCAGCTTCTGCATGTACTTGCTCTGTAACTTTGAACAACTTACTTAACATCTCTGAGCCTCAGTTTTGTCATCTAGAAAATGGGCAAATAGTGAGAACCTCACAGGGCTGTTGGAATAATTAAGGGAAGAGCTATATGTAAAACATGCACTCTGGTGCCTGGCACACAGCAGATGCTCAATAAATGGTATTTATCGTCATTCAGTATTTTCAATCTGGCGTTTTGAAACATCCTGCTACAAAATTATGTACATTTAAATCTGCATTCATAGCATGGCAGAGTTGAAGGGCATTTAGTAATAACTCATGGTGAAGGGCAAGCTTTTTAAAGCATTGGGAAAGATAAAATCTCATGTGGAAACCTAATATATAAAACAGTTAAAAATTGGACTGCTCTGATTGATGTGGGAGTGTGGCCTCCAGGGCTCCTCAGAATGAGGCAGAAAGGCATCGATGAAGGGAAGTTGAGGATTTGTCCACAGTGACCCAGTGGGAGAGAAGGTTCAAACCCTACTTCTTCTGTGCAGCTTTGGCAAATCCTATGAAGGAGGAGTAATGGCACCTGCCTGGCAGTGTTGAAAACTGAAATCCTAGTGTGGACAAGCCACCAAATTCAACTTCCCACTGCTGGCTAGTTGCCCTTGAAGAAGTGCAAGAAAAGGCTGACCAGCCAGGCCGGGCTGTGAAAGCGTTGAGTGCAGCCATACCCCAAAGTGACCTCATGAAGCTCTGCCCAGCTGCCACTATCCTCAGCCAGCCTGCACATCCCCTGCGGTGCACGTGGCAGCCACATCACTTCATTCCCTGGGCTCTGGACAACAGGGCTGCCACCTGCTGAGCCTCTGCACGTGCCCTTTTGTTCGGTCCACCGCCCTCAGCACACACCACCCACTGTCCTCCTTATGGGGCTCCACTGGTTTCTGTAATAAGTGTCCTTACCATACTGGAGACTGGGGGCCACTAAAGCCCTTTTCTGCCATTGGGCATCTCAAATGTGACCTCCCTGAGATTAAATGTGATGAGATCACTGCTACTCATCATCTTCCATTGCCCATAAACCTGCTTGTCTTCAGCTCTCCCCTCTCTACAGGTGACATGCATCTGCCTGGTGGCCTCAGGCAGAACCATGGACATCATGTTTGATCCTGTCTTCTTTTCTGTTACAACTAATGGGATGGCAGGTCTTGCTAATTTTCCACCTGAGTCTCTCTCGGTAAAGTTTTTTTTTTTCTTTTTAATCGTAAAGACCCTGTTCCTTCATCCTCTCAGGGTTTCCACCTCTCTCACCTGGACTCTGGGTTTCAGCAGCCCCTGATTAGTCTCCTGCCTCTGCCTGCCTCCTGCGCTCCTGGTGCTTATGTTCTAGTGGGAAGAAGGATGGTTTGCAACTGGCCAAATACATGAAGTAATCACAGACTGTGATCAACTGTATGAATGAAGAGTCCAGTGCTGTAAATGCACGTGATGATGGAGGCGACGTTTAGGCTAAGACCTGCAGGAGAAGAAGCAGCTGTTCATTCTAAGGGCATGGTTGGTGGGAGATCATTCCAGGTGGAGGGAACGGCTTCTGCCACAGCCTTGAGATAGGAAAGGGAGGCATATGCAGCTCTGAAAAGTGGTGGCCTGATTAGGATGAGGAAGGAGGGGAGTGGGATGGGTGGCTCTGGGTTAGAGGGGCCAGCAAAGGGTGGATCTCACTGGGTACTCCAGGTCATGGTCGGGAGTTTGAATATTTTTCTAAAGGCAATGGGAGCCACTGATGCTTTCGGAGCGTCCCAGGGTTCTGTGTCTAAGGGCTGCTGCTTTTAGAGCAACCTTATTTTTCTACATTCAGCTTTTCATTTTTCTGATTGGCTGAGAGGTTGAATGTGCTATAATTCCAAGGAGGGTGTACTTTGTGGTGACAACAGAATAGCTACAGAGCGAGAAAGCCAGAGAACGTGTCTCATTTCTGCCATTGCCTTGCTGGGCGGCCACAGATGAAATTGTTTCCTCATCTGTAAAATAAGTGTACCCATCAACCTCAGGGCTGTTGTTGATCTGAATCTGCCAGGCCAACCAGTAATATGTCCTGTGCATGAGGACCAGGAGTGGGGCTTTGTCTTGTCTCTAGGGAAGGGCACAAAGTGGGTACATAATAGGTACTAAGAGCTGCTTCTGGGACCTCCACCAACATCACGTTCTGAGGTTCTGGCTGCAAGGATTTGTCTGAGTCTCTTCTGTCCTAAGAGAATCAGGAAGAGCCTGGTGCCCACATTTTGACCCTTCCTGGTTGGGAAGGGTGAAAGGAGTGCTGGAGGTGGTTTGGCTGGGCACCCTACTGAGAAGCTGGGGTTGGACATTCTATTTCAGGGAGTTTGGAATGAGAGTGGGAAAAGCCAGGATCGGGGGACTCCATGCCAAAGAAGGGTATGGAACAACAAGGGCCAACTTCTAGGGAAGCTGAACCCAAGTGCTAAGTCAACAGCACCTGGGCTTTCAGTGTGTGGGCTACAGGGCTGGGAGCAGAGGAGGTCAGGGCTGAGCAAAGGGTCCAGGCCAGGGACGCGGCTTGCAGCTGCCAGATGGAATGGGGGGCATGGATGTGCCAGTCTGTCTTCATGAGGCCTTAAGATCCCAGGATAGAGCTCCTGGACACTGGGGCTGCACCAGAGGCAGTCAGACTGGTCTGGATACAGTCAGACGAGACTGCACAATGTTAGGATGGGCCTGAGGCTCGGTGCCAGGGCTCCCAGAGCACCTTGCATATCCCACTATTAGAGCATCTTCACAGGGTGAGGAGCTCACCCTTATCTATGTCTGTCTTCCTCAGGGGCTCACGGCCTGTGACAATCAGCTTCTAGGCTGAGGACATAAAATATGGAATTAACATATGATAGGCTAACAAGTCCAGCTCAATGTGCATTTCCTGTGCATCTACTATGTGCACGGTCCCTGACTCTGTCCCAGCCACTTAGGGGTTCCCAGCCAAGAGTTGGTTTCTATTCCTTAAAAAACCATCCTTGACCCTTCAGAGAGGAAGCTGTCTGCTTAGACATTGGTAAAATGGCTTCGTGCTGAAACCAATTCTTCATTAGATACCAGCTAGTCTAGTTAAACAGATGGCTTCGTAGAGGCCTCTCAACTCAGGCATTCTGTACATGCCCAGCAGACTGAGCCAAAGCTTCTCGTAGGCTCAAACCTGGTCACAGAATGGCCTGGAGTTAGGCCTATCACGCTAGGCTCTGTGGCTTATGCCATGGGGCACCCAGTCAAAGAGAAACATGGAGCAGCTGCTGGCACCATCAATTTTACTCCAAGATTGAGAAAAGAAACAGTGATGAATTTTTGTACACATGTGTAGCCCGAAGGAGCAGGATCTAGTTTTCCACAGGAGCCAAAGTTGTTCTAGAGGCAAATGGAACCTATACAAACATATGTGATTAAAGTATGAGTCTCTAACAAAATTTGCGCCAAACCATCATCTGCTACTTTTAATCATGTTCTGTTCTCTTGTGTCAGGAGGGCTGCTCTTGTGAACACACCTGAGGATCTCTGACTAATAGTGTTCCGGGGAAACGGCTCTGAACATGAGTGCATCTCATCAATTAGTTTTGCACTGATGTTCGTCCCATGATCTACTGCTAGGATAATTCAATACCTGGGCCAAGAGTTGCATGATTTGAAATCAATGTGGGGTCTCATTTTCAGGAATTCTTAGGCACTGGATGAATTCTAGGTCTGATTCTGCCACTGATTTACTCCGTTGTTGGGTAACTCCCTTTCTTTGCCTCTCAGTTTCTTGGTCTGTAAAATGGGAAGGCTGTATCTCTGAGATCCTGTTCAAGTTTAACATCTGGTGACCTAAATAGCTCTGTCCAGGTGGGTATAATTCAGATTCAACTATGATTCGTCTAGATCTAACTAAAACGTATTGGGAGCATACTTTCAAATACATTATTTAATGTAGGGCTCTCAAAACCCCAGAAAGGTAGGTGTTATTATCTTCATTTTGTAGATTACAAAATGGAAACTCAGAGAAGTTCAGTAAGTTAACTGAAGTCACACAGCCAGGAAGTCGTAGAACTGAGATTCAGTCTCAGGCCTGTCTGTCTTCAGGTCCAGGGGGCTGAGAACAGATAATATGAGCCCATACCAACTTGGCTTCCCCCACCCATCCCTTCCTGCCTACCCAGGAGCTCAGCTCTAGGGTCTAGTGTAGTGGGTTGAGGGATGGAGGGGGGTTCTGGCTGGGGCTGGGGCTTGGCCTGCAGTCCCCCAGTAGGTATCGGTGGACACTGGCTGGAGAGGGGCAAGTTCTGAAGGGCTGAGAGCAAAGTCTCTAGCCTGGCCTGGGTCTGGCTCCTCCACATGAGTTCCCCAGGCTCCATGTGAGCTTTAAGCTTAAGGAGCGGCCTGCCCTTTGCTCTTCTTTCCATCTGGGAGTCCCTGCTCACCACATGGCTTGTCATCTCCAGGGACCCACCCTCAAAAATTCCTGTCCACACTTTCCAGTCTTCAGAAACCATCTCCTAACACTCATTGGCTGAGGGCAGGGAAGGAAGAGATGTGCTAGAGAGACTGAGCTCAGATCTCTGTCCTGACGATTGGGAGGAAGACTTCAAGCGATGCTTTTATTTCAACCAATTCAATTCAATCACCACCAGTCTGCGTCTTCATGCAGCAGTGGTTTTTGAGATCTCGGTTGTCTTTTCAGAACATTGGGACGGCCTCAACTACTTGCATGACGTTGGGCAAGTGAATTTCTCTCTCTGGGCCTCAATGTCCCCATCTAGGTAATCACCAGCCGTTGGGCCCTATGGATGTCAGGTTCCTGCCGGCGGCAGCGGCATTTTAGGATACACTATCATCTGCTTTATCTTTCTAGAGGCAAGGGGCTGAACCAGATGCTTTTGGAAAGCGCACCAAGCTTAAAGGTGGCTCTCTCTGCAGGTGCCCCTCCTCCCTTCAGGCCAGAGGCTCACCCCCACCCGGCCCGGGCTCCCTGTCAGATCCAGGCCTGGCTCTTTAGCCTTGCAGCTCAGGAAACTGGAGCGCAGCGCTATAGCCGCGACTGCGGCGGCGGCGGCGGCGGCAGCGGCGGCACAGGGGGCGGGGGGAGGAGAGAAGCTCCCACTTGTCCCGCTGCCTCCGCAGCAGCCCTGGCCCTAGCCCCGGCGCATCAGAGCTGTCCTTGGGAATCTTTGGGCTTGTTGCTCCAGCGGCCGCCAGCTGGTAGCCCACCACCGTTCGATGGTACCGAACCAACCCGAGTAGCCCCACAACCCCCGCCCAACTCCGCGGAGCTAGCGCAGGCTGCTCTTGGCCCTCAGCTGCGGCGAGGCAAGGGCTGGCAGCGCTTGGACGCCTCCGTCTTGCCCTTCCCATGCCTAAGCGCGGGGAATTACACGTTCCCGATGTGAAGCAGACGATCGGGGCTATTAGGGCTGGGTGGTGGGAGTGGGGGTTGGGAGCACCATTTTTGGTGGACGTGTGTCCAGATTCAGCGTCTCTGTCTGGTCCTTAGGACCTCATCTTCCTCTGCATCTCCAGGTGTCGGCCCCTCTGTACCTGCCTCCCACGGGGCTCGTCCGGCGAAGGGCAGCCGCAGCCCACATCTACTCCCCGCCCTCAGTCCCTGCCCCCTCTGCCCGCCGCAGTCACTCGCCCGGCTAGGAGCAAGCCTCCCCTCTCGCTGAGGGTGCAGAGAGCGCCTAGGGTGCCAAGAGTAGAGGGACCAAAGTTCGAGCGCCATCAGCCAGCTGAAGGCCCTGAGTCCCCAGGGCCGCGGCCGGGACGCGGGGAGGTCAGGACGCGACGCTCGCCTCACCTGTTTCTCCAGAGGCTCCTTGGCCGACAGCGCCGGCTTGGGGGAGGGCGCGCGGTCGCAGACGCAGCCCTCCAGCAGGTAAAGCCCCGAGGGCCGCGAGCTCGAGTCGCTCTCGAAGTAGAAGAGCAGGTTCTGCAGCAGCGCGAACCACTTGGTTTGCCATTTTGTGTTGTCTGAACTCCGCTTACTCAGGTAGCCTTTGCGCGTGCCGTCTTTGCGCGCCAGCAGTCCCAGGGACGCGACGTGGCCATCGTTCAGCCGGATCCCCTTCTGCATGGTGCTCAGAGGCCAGCGAGACCCCACGCGCTTACATCTTCTCCGCGCAGCAGCTCCCCGTCCGTGCGCGCTGCGCGCTGCCTCTCTCTGGCGCTCGCTCGCTCGCTCCCTCGCTCTCCCCTCCCCGCAAATATCTACACTCCAGGATCTGGCGCCGAGCCGCGGCTTCTTGAACCAGATATACTATTCCCCGCTTGAACCTCTTCTCCGCTCCGCACAGCCCCAGTGCCCGGAAGATCCCGCCCGACCCTCCTCCGGCGCCGGGCAAACTGAGGGACTGGCGATCTGCGCGCTGGCGAGGGGCAGGCGGAGTCATGTGACGCCGATCCCTCGAAGAGCCCGTTTCAGCAGCGCGGACAGAGACACACGCACGCAGCCCCGCCAAGGCGCAGAGCCGCGCGCAGGCTGCACCTTGGCGCGTCCTCCCCCTCCCCAGACACACACGCGCACACGCACACACACAAACCCTGTCCTCCCTCCCCTCATCTCCCTTTCTCTCCTTCGGATGTTAAAAAGCAAATCAGATCAATTTTCGTTTAACCCAATGAGACCCCGGAGGCTAGCCAACCAGGGAGTTTGCGTCTTTGCGCCCCACCGCGGCTCACTGTAGACCTGGGGTTAAGTGCCAGTTGTCATTTTCTCCTCCAAAGGCTCCCCCATCCCCTGCTTTATTTCTAATACAAGGTGGAAGGAAGAAGGTGGGTGGTGAAATAGAGCTGCAAAAGCGTCCAGTCCTAGTCTTTGCATAGTCAGCCGGGTCACACTGAATTCCAGCATCCGGCCGCACTCCCTGCGGCTTCCGCAGCTACCTGAGGACAGTACAGGGGGTGAGATGGGGTGGTGGTTGGTGAACGTTGGTTACTTTATTTTGTATTATTTTATTTTGAGAGTTGCCATAATTACTGGCGCCACCCGCCCTGCACCCTGAGGTCTGGTTGGCGAGCCGCTGCTGGGAGTTTTCTGCAAATACCCCCCAAAGCCTGAAGGCGGGCTTCAAACGCAGGCGCCGGGGACCATGGGAGCCTTCAAATAGCTGCGCTGGCGCAATGATACCTTAATGATAGATTTTCCGTTCTTATTTTTAGCTCTCATTCGCCTACACAGTTACACGGCATTTATCCGAGAACGTCACAGCGCCCGCATGCTGCAACCGGGAGGGCGCGCGGGCTGCGGGGCGAGCCGGGAGCTGGGGCGGGGAGCGCGCATCGCCGTCTGCCGCAGAGGGCAGCGGGCTCGCCCCGACCCAAAGCAAGCCGCGCCTGGCCCGGGCGCTTTGCAACGGGGATGGGTGCCCGCTTAGCCCTCCGAAGGCAAGACACCATCTTTCGGCACGGAAACTGCGGACGCCCCTCCCCCGACACACACACACACACACACACACA